>NW_007231757.1:33992-49061 GCF_000164805.1 Carlito syrichta | reverse complement strand
GGTCCCTGAAGTTTATAAAATTGAAGAAACAGTTTCAGGAGATAAGAAAGCAGAACAAAAATTACAAAATTAAGAATGAATGGATATTTATTTAGAATAAGAAAAAAATGGAATTACCAAGACTTTGGAGATTTCTATTTCTTTCTTGTGACATAGTTGCTGGCAACTTATTGATAATTCTTACATAGAAATGTTTCCTAATTGTAACCTCACTTTCTCTCCTTACTTAGTAGAATCTACAATTGCTGGTACTCAGAAGGACTCAAGCAAGTGAGAGTCCTAAAGCTTAAGCTTCATTAACATCATGGTAAATCCACATCTGGGCAGGGGCCAAGTGTTAGAGGATTTTATAAGACATGGCAGGAAGGTTGGACTTCATTCAAAGTGAAGTGAGGAAACATTGGAGGGTTTTAATCAGTGGAGGAGCAAAAGTAAATAACCTACATGCTTGCTCTTGTGTGGGGAATGACAGTACAGGGAAGGGTGGTTGTATAAAGACCAACCAGAAGGCTTTGTATTTGTAAACTGTAGCTGATTCCTTGGTTTCAGTCTAATGAGCCCCTGAGCAGAGAATCCAGTCATGCTGTGCTATGCCTGACTTCTGATCTACAGAATCTGAAATAATAGATTTGTGTGTTTTTAGACTGCTTAATTTGTAGTAATTTGTTATATAGTAATATAAAATGAATACATTCCACAATAAAAGATAATGATGGACTAAACTAGGATCATGCCAGTGGTAATAAAGGGAAGTAGACATGGCAAAGTACAGCCAACAGAATTTACTAAAGGGCTGGTTGAGGATAATAGGAAGGTAGAAAACCAGAATAACTTTTTTCTTTAGATGTAACTGAATGAAGTCATTCCTTTTACTGAGATAGAAAAGATTTGGGGAAATAAATATGCACCAGGCAGGCAAAAGTCAAATATTTAACTTTTTTCAGGACAAAATGGTTTTTGTTCTGAAATTATTTTAAATTCATGATGGGTTGCAAAAATGGTGCCACATATTTCATTTTGGAAAATTAAATTTTAGATACCTATATTATTTCTAAGCATAAACATAAGATAGGAATTAGATCATCCAATATGGAAGCTTAGAACTATAAATTTAATACTATTATGGATAGTACATAAAGTTGTGGAACTAAAAATGATCCCCAGGTAGATAGTGGAGCGAAAAAAGGAAAGAAGACCAGCGATTCAGTCCTGGAGCAGTTCAACATTTTCCTCTTTTGAGTAAAAGAGGAAGATCCAGAAAGGAATCAGAGACATACTATTCACTGAGGTTGGAGGGGAATGAACAAAGGAAGAAAAACTTTATTTTAGAACTTCTTATAAATCTCTCAAACTTTTGAATTCAAATATATGTATTTACTTGAGGACCACAAATGAGTAGAGGATTGGGACAGACTTCCAGAAATGTATTTAAGTCTCTAGAGTTTCTGTGAATGACAAATTGGGGTTAAAACACCATATTTGGATGATTTAACTGTAAATGAACAGAAACATATGGATTATATTGCCTTCCAATTGCATATGAGTTTAACAACGAAGCACAGAAAGGTGGTTGAAGCAAAAGGCTTACTGTGGCTTTATTAAATCCCAAATATGGAAGCCATGGTTAGAGAATCAGCAAGCAAAACAAATGGCCCAGGTTGCTATGATAAATTAAATCTGGATTTCATTTTCTCTTTCCCTCCATCGCTCCAGGTTTCTCTCTGTTTCTGCCCTTCTCTGTTGCTGTTTTAGTCTGTCCCTCCTGATCTTCCTCCCCCATCCATTTTTAGGTTCAGGCTACCATCTGTATGCTCAGGGACATCTTGAAAGCACATTTCCCAGCTGTCTAAAAGGAATAGCCAGAGTCCTCCTCTGTTTGTAGAATTCCACCAATGATTTCCAATTTAAGAGGAGAAAAAAAAAATCAGTAGCAGGTGTTGCAACTCTTCAGGGAGAGTGTTGTTTATTATGGCTGTCCTCTAAAGAAATATTGGGACTCATGCTACAGTGGATAATATATTGCTTCATATAATTTTGCATTATGACCTTTCCTTTATTTATTTCTCTGGCTTTTCTACTTTTACTATGGGGTCAAGCTTGCACTTTGCCAGATTAGTTTGAAACAAAGGAATTAAAAATCATTTTCCCATTTGTTGTTAAGTATGGTTACGGAATGTGCACAGCCCTTGTTTAAAACACTGTGCACAGAAATTATGTAATGATTATAGAGTTGAGAGTAGGTTGTGGGCAAGATGGTTTGCCTTGTACTAAGAGTTTTTAAGGAAGCAGATGTGGGGTTTGGGATGAGAGGGTGGAATGACTAGATTAGTAATTACCATCTTTATTTGAAAGTGAAAGATTCAGTCTCAGTCAGTTTGGGCTGCTATACAAAATACCATAGACTGGGTAGCTTTAAAACAACAGAAAGGTACTTTTTACATTTCTGGGAGCTGAGAAGTCCAAGGTCAAGATGCTCTCAGGTTTACTGTCTGGTGAGGGCCAGCTTCCTGGTTCGTAAATGGCATCTTCTTGCTGTGTCCTCACATGGTAGAAAAGGCAAGGCAGCTTTCTGGGGCCTTTCTAAGGGCTCTAATCCCATTTTCGAGAGTGAAGCCCTCATGTCTAATCACTGCCCAAAGGCCCCATTCCTAATACCATCACATTGGGGATTAGGTTTCAACATATGAATTTGAGGTAGTGCAAACATTCAGATTATAAGACCCAAAGAAATACTACAAGCAATTAGGAAAAACCACACAGGCTAGAAATTTGAGCAGAGAAAAAGAGAAAACCCCAATATTATCCCTGCCTACCATATGGTTTTGTGGGAAAGGAAGTTGTGGACTTTTGGAATACAGAATGCTTAACATGGAACATGGCATTTTTGTGTTCTTTTGTTTTTATTTTTGTATACAGTTTAGTGAATTTCAGCATTTCTAGACAGTTGTGTAGCTACTACCACAATCAAGATCTAAAACAGTCCATTATGTTGAAAAGTTTTCCCTACCCTATTTAACACCTACCCTGATTTTCAGCCCAAGTAACCACTGATCTACCTTCTGTCATTGGAGCTTGCCTTCTTAAAAGAACCACATATAAATGAAATCATACTTATCATATATATATGTATACACACACACACACACACACACACACACACACACACACACACACACACACACACACATTTGGTCTAGATTCCCTCATCAGCATAATTATTTTGAGATTCACCATGTTGTACCATGTATCAATATTTTGCAATATTTTGTTTTTTTGTTGCTGTGTAAAATTTCATGGAATGGGGGTATAGCTATTCATCAGTTAATGAGTTATTTTCTGTTTGGGACTATTATGAATAATACTACCATGAATATTTTTTACAAATCTTTGCACGTCTGTTTCATTTTTCTGACAAATGCTTATGAGTAAGTGTATATTTGACTTTTTAAGATACTGTCCAACTGTTTTACAAAGTGGTTATAGTGTTTTACACCTTCATTAATAGTTTCATTTGTTCCACATCCTTATCAGCACTTGTTATTTTCAGTAATTTAAAATATGGCCATCTAATAAGTATAGTGACATCTCATTGTGGTGGCTTTTCTTTTTTTTCCCCTGTGGTTAAATATACATATATATAACATAAAACATATCATTTAAATCATTTTTTCAGTGTACAGTTCAGTAGGATTTGATGATTTTTCATTTCATCATCCCAAACAGAAATTCTGTATCTGTTAAAAAAAAAAAAAACAAAAACTCCTGGTTTCTTGTTCCCTAATCCCCCGGCTCCTGTTGGCGTATTCTACTTTCTGTCTCTATGAATTTTCCTATTCTAGTTACCTTGTATAAATGGAGTCAGACAATATAAATGGAGCCATACAACGTTCTTTTGTGTCTGGCTTATTTCACTTAGCAAAGTCTGTCCATGTTGTAGCATGAATCTAAGTTTTATTCCTTTTTAAAGATTTCCTCATATTCTGATGTATGCTTATATAGAACTAGATTTTGTTTTTCCATTCATCTGTCAATAAATATTTGGGTTACTTCCATCTTTTGGCTATTGTGACTGATGCTTCTGTGAACATTGGTGTTTAAGTATCTGAGTCCCTGTTTTCCTTTATTATTATTATTATTTAGTATATATATTTCAGAGTTGAATTGCAGAATCATTTAGTAATTTTATATAATTTTTAGAAATTGCCAAATTGTCCCATAGCAGTTGTACCTTTAAAAAAATTTCACATTCCCTCCAGCAATGTGTGAGGGTTTAATTTTTCTATGACCATGTCAAAACTTATTTGCCTTTTAAAAAAAATTAATAGCATATTAATGATTGTGAAGTGGTACTTCATTGAGTTGTAGATGAGGGATTTTAATATTGACCTATACTGGTTTGCCTTTTAGGACCAATTTAATAAATATACTTAAATAAATATGTTATGGTTGAAGATGTTGAATACAGAGCTTCAAATCTTAGAGCCTTCACCCTTGAATTTCTGTAGATTTTTGAAACTTATGAAGTTGAAATGTGACAAATTTAATTATTCAGTCAGTCATTTGCTCTCTGTTACATCAAGAAAGAAGTGTTATTTTTTGGAAGAGTAGTGAGGAGATGGAAATAGAAGACAGATAATTTATTTGGCATTATTTACTATTTAATAATTCATTTTTACTATTCTGGATCACTTAAATGTGGATTTTGTAATCTCTAGCCCAGTGAATTGCACTTTTAAGCTACTCATAATCACTTCCTATTTTGCTTTTATTAGCTTCTTATAAAACAAGAAGACACATGTGAAACTGCTAGTAACAAAATATATATGATCTTTTCTGATGGGTGTTATAGAAACAAATTTTATTTTCCTAGAAAAGTATTTCTATAATTTAAGGACATGAGTTAAGTACAATAGACAATTTCAATGCTCATATCCTTTACGGATTTTATATGTTAAGTACAACATGGTTTTAATGGAAATGTGAGGATCTACTGATCCCAAAATATCTTCTCAAGATACCTAGATGTACTTAAAGCCTTTGAAAATTCGTGATCTTTTATAAAAATGTAAATGTGCCGATACACATATTACTGTACACATGTTGGTATTAATACCTTCATTTAATTATTTCATTCATCTCACTGAGTAGGTGATTGATTATAAATTATTGCCAGCAACAAAGTGATAGTCTCTAGGAAGAGTCTCAAATTCTATATGAACACCTTCCTAAAACAGAGTACCTGAGATCATGTCTGTGATGGGGCCCCAAGATAGATTTCCTTTCCCATATTCCTTTTCAAAATCACCTTCTAGTATTTTACAAAGGTTTTACCACCTATGTAGCCTGACTCTATGGGACACTAAGCTATAGGAAAATTAAAAATATTGGTATCAGCAAAGACCATTTTAGTCAAATCATCATAACTCATGGTAGGGTCTTTGCCATATATTTCTGTTAAGTGAGAAAATGATAGTAGGAATGGCCCTTGTCAGAATGTTCTGAATTGAATTATATTGTACAATGGTATACTTGGAGTCCTAATGTCTTCTTCCATTTAATGAATAATTTAGACCATTTCCTTCCTTCTCTCTTTCCTTCCTTCCTTCCTTCCTTCCTTCCTGTTGTATATAAATATTGTATATTCATTAACAAACATTCTATGAATCCAAAAAGATGGGTATGCTTTGTTTTTACTATTAATAAAAAGATAGAAATTGATGTGTATTCTCACTGACCTGAATCTGTTTTATTTGTGCATTCTGCATTATTTCAAGGAAGGTGAAAAGCTCCATATTTCATTCTACATGATGTCTTCAAGTAAAGGCTCCATATACTGAGGAAAGACAGTGTTTTTTATTTTCCTGAACATTTATTAAAGTGGATAGAGGAAATATTTTCATTAACTTTGAAAACTACTTTTAAAAGTATTTTAAAAAATAACTTGAGTAAATACAAGATTATTTGATAATATAAATTTATATTTACTCTTGTTTTCTGGGTGCAAGTGTTCTGCTGTCATTTGTTTATTATTTCTCTGCTTATTAATTCATTCCCAAATTATATTTATTAGAGTTAACAACAGGACTATTTTGTAAATTATACTCTAAGTAATGTATTTTATTGCAATAATTAATTGCTTCTTGTACATCCCACAATTACTAGTGGTTCAATATCTTCTTCTCCTTGACTAAATAAATTAAATTCCACCCTCAAAAGCAGAATATTGATTTTTATTT
This sequence comes from Carlito syrichta, assembly GCF_000164805.1. Classification (NCBI taxonomy): domain Eukaryota; kingdom Metazoa; phylum Chordata; class Mammalia; order Primates; family Tarsiidae; genus Carlito; species Carlito syrichta. The sequence continues at coordinate 42,825 of NW_007231757.1, read as the reverse complement.
TGCTATTGGAAGAAACCTGTATTTTCAACATTTCTTTGGTATTCAGGAAATGACATGCAAGAAGCTCTAGAAACAGGATTATCAGGATTAATTCCTTTCTTTCATATGTTGATATACTATTCTACTTCTGTCAAATGCACATGTATAAGTGCAAGTGTTTTAAACCAAAACGTTACCAATCTACCTCTATACCAATTCTCAAATATACTTAATGTACTTTGAAACTGCCTAGAAAATTGAAATATGGTAACTCTCAGCATTAAAATGTGCCACAAATTCCATATATATTACCTTTAAAGACCACAGTTCCATCTAATTGTATTTTCATTAACAAGGTGCTTTTAAGTGAAAGACTACATATTATGGTTTGCTTAATAAGTTACAATAAATCTCTTTTGGTCTACATATTGATAATCAAGAAAGTGAATTAAATTTATAATAGCCCAACAAATCCTTTTGCAAGTTAGATGATTTCCAAGTCATTGCTTTTAAGAAAATTGGAGAAAAAACTAGAAAACTGTCAGCTGAAGGGTCATTAAAATAATTTCTGATGCTAATTTGCTTTGTGATTTTTGGCATAAAACTTAAATCTACACCAGAGCTTCTTCCACTTCCATCTACTTACTTACATGAATATGATTTCTCAGCATTAAAAGAAAAACTACAAAGTTGGAATAAAATCGATGTTGAACCCTGTTTTATTCTAGCAGTATGTAATATTCTTCCATGGATAAATTAACTACTTTTTTATTTGAAAAATCCATCCATATATGAAATAAATTTTCAAAGCTCCAAAAGAAAATATTAACATTTGGAATCTTATGCCAGAAAAATATGGTAAGATGATCAGTATAAGACTTTTAAGCATAAATATATTAAGGTAAAAATCTCTGGCAGAGTGGAATAGAAATACCAGTTCAAGGATAAATGGGAACAAAGTAACATTTAGTCCTAGTGAAGAGTCTTTTTAAATGCACTTTTTTGAGCAAATCACTGAGGTAAGAAATTTCATTGGTTATATTTAAAATACTGATGAAACAGTTTTATCTTCAAATATAAATATTTATAATATAATAATAAACCAGAAATTGCAACATCTATATTTTTACAATATTTCAAAATATCAACATTTATAATTAACTGGAAATTATATCTTTTTTAAATATTTAAATTCAAAATAAAAATTATGGATTTCAACTTAAAACTGTGTGACTATAGTTATTCAAGTATATTAGTTTTACAAGATTCTTCTGGAGTTATGAAAACAAATTATTGAGGATCATTGTTTTAACTCACATACATACAAATCTCAACCATTTCTTCCAGTGGGTCTTAACTTTGATTTTGTTTTTGTTTTTGAGTTGGAGTCTCACTCTGTCGCCCAGACTGGAGTGCAGTGGCCACTCCCGGCCAACGCAGCCTCGACCCCCTGGGCTCCGGCGATGCTTCCGCCTCAGCCTTCCAAGTGACTGGAATTACAGGCATACGCTACCATGCCCGGCTGATTTTTTTTTTTTTGATTTATTGTACAAATGAGGTCTCGCTGCCCAGGCGGGTCTCGAACTCGCGGACTCAGGCAATCCACTCACCTCAGCGTCCCAAAGGTGCGGGATTACAGGCTGAGCCACCGAACCCGGCTAGGTCTTAACTTTGAGTGAGAGCCTCAATCTGGAATTTATAGGGAGGAACAATGGTTGGAGAGGATGATGGGAGGACCTGGGTAGACTCTGGTCAAAGAGGAGCATTTTGGTCAGGCCTCTGCTGTATTTGAATGCCTGGCCATCTTTTCCTGGCTCTAACATCTGTGCCAAATCACCACCTGGTAGAGGATCAGAGAGCTAATGAAGCTCAGAGGCCTCCACCTTCCAAATTGAGTTATGCCCAAATGATCAGAGTTGTCCTCAGCAGTGCACAGGACAACTGAAACTGGCCACAACCTCTCTGGGACATTTTGCCTTCTGCCTTCTCTCCTTTCTGGTCTTCAATCCTATTCCAGGCACAAGCAAGTTTTGCTTGTGTTCTGCTGATTTCACTCATAGTTAGATGAGTGCTGGGTACACAAAAGAAGTTGTACAATTTTTCTGTCATAAATGGGGTCAAGAAAGCATGCTTTTTTACCCTGGCCTCATGCTTTTGGTGTCAAGTCTAAGAAATGTATGCATAACCCTAGATTTTATTCTATGATTATTTTTCTGAAAGTTTTATAGTTTTACTTTTACAATTAAATCCATGATCCATTTCAAGTTAATTTTTTTGTATAAGATATGGAGGTTAAAATGCAGTTTTTGTTTGCTTGTTTTTTTTAACCTGTGGATATCCAATTGTTCCAGCACCATTTATACCACTTATTTAAAAGCATATACATCTTCCATTGCATTATTTTTGCACATTTGTCAAAAGCAATTAAGAATATTTATGTAAGTCTATTACTAGATACTCTGTTCTGTTGATCAATGTGTCTGTCTTTCTGTATCATACTATTTTAATTACCATAACTGTATAATAATCCTTAATATTGGAAATAGTGATTCATCACACTTCATTCTTCTTTTTCAAGATTGTTGTAGCTATTCTAAGGACTGTGCCTTTTCATATAAATTTAAAATAAACTTATCTATGACAATAGGAAACATGCTAGGATTTTGATAATAGGAATTATATTAAACCTATATATCAATTTGACTAGAACTGACACTTCTACTATGTTGAATCTTCCAATGTCTAAACACAGTTTCCCCTTATCCATGGTTTCAGTTACTCATAGTGAACCATGGCTCAAAAATTGGTAAGTAGAATACAAAAACAGACGACATTCATGTAACTTTTATTATGGAATAGTTTTAAAACTGTTCTATTTGTCATTAATCGTTTACTGTGATGGTTTTATTAAGTAACTTTTGTCATAAGTCTGTATGTATGAGAAATAAAACATAGTGAATATATAGGATTTGGTACTATCTATAGTTTCAGGCATCTACTGGGGTGTTTGGAAAATAATCTTTAGAGGTAGGGGAGGGACTACTGTATCTTCTTTGGAGAAGTATCTATTTAAGTCCCTTGCTTATTTATAATGGGGCTCATTCCTTGGTGTTGAGTTTTTAATATAGTGAACTATATAATCTAGATTCAATATTTTCTGTTAGATATGAAATTTGAAAATGTTTTCTCCTAGCTTGTGGCTTGTCTTTTTGGTTTCCTAAGAATAATTTAGCAAAGCAAAGGTTTTTAATTTTTAAAAAATCACATTTTACTTTAATGGATGATGCTTTTATTGTCATTTTAAAATCTTGGTAATAAAGATTTACTCCTGTTTTCTGCTGAAAATGTTAGAATTTTATGATTGATTTTTGATGAGCAATGAAAGTTACTTGATAGTTAATCCAATAATAATGGATTCTAGGGCATCATAGATGACTTCTGAACAGGACTGTATGTCCATGAATTTCTTTTTCATCACATACAGTCAGAACCACAGTCTGTTATCCACCCTTTAAAACTGAGAAAAATAATCTGAGGAGATAGTCTTAAACTTGACAACATGAGGCAGCTAAAGTGCGTTTCTCCCACAGAGTAAACCAAGAGTTTACCCAGCACCCAGAGAGTAACAAGATCAACCGCACAACTCTTCAAAGAAGTGATAATATCCATAGGGAAGAGAAAAATCCATCAATCTAGGCTGGAACTGACCAGACTCTTGCCTGTATCACCACAGCACACTGGTGTCTTCTAGGCATAATGGAGAAGGTGAGTGAGGAGAATTTAAGAGTTCTGTGTTCCTGCTATACTTGGAGAGCCCCCTGAGACTTGTAGGACTCTAGTTACAGCCATGCCCTGCTGAAGTGCATATGGAATGGTGCAGGAAAAAAAGGCATGAGTAGCATCAGCTGCCATTTCTCAAGAACTCAACTCTTGCTGGCAGTTTGGCTGCTTTTCAGTCAGCTTGGGAAGGAGCAGGCCTCAAACGCAAACTCCACAGCTACAGATAGTGCCTGGCTGGGGTATGTTTCCATGAGAACACCTAAAGCCCTGAAGCCAGCTGCACTTTGACTTTCAAAAGGCAAATAGCCTGAGGCCAAGACAGGATCCAGCTGGGACATACTGCACAGCAACTTTATTCCTCATGTAAACTCTTCTGTGTCCATCCTATACCATAGCATTACCCCTGTGGCCTGTGATTTCCTTCTAATTCCCACTGGAGTAGCCAAGAGTGCACACAGGTGGGGTGCTTGAGTTTTTTTCCCCCCACTCCCCTCAAAGCCTCAAAACAGACAGATAACTTGGGAAATTCCCAGAGCCCTGCCCTTGGTCTAGGCTGGGTAGGCACTTCCTTGGGACAACACTCACCAAGAAGAAACCCCATAATCACAACTGCAGCTGACTTTCTCCTACCAGTACCACCTCCTGGCCAAAGATCAACAGTATAGCCCACAAGATTGACTGTAATACCTCAACTTTGAGAAAGGCCTGATCCCAAATCACAGCTAACACCACTTTCCAAGCCCCTCTAGGCACTTAGGATGTCATGAGCCAGTGCAGGTACCCAGCCTAGGACTGCTACAGCTGAGAAACTCACCACACCAAGGATATATATAACCAAGGGAACCCTATAGTGCTTATGTCAGCCCTCTTCTAACCTTAAATAAGAAGAAATAGTCAGCCCAAATGAGTAGGAATCAGAAAAATAATTCTGAAATATGAAATAACAGAGTCTCCAACACCCCCCAAAGCCCACACCAACTCTTCAACAACAAACCCTAACCAAAATAAAATTTTTATGATTGCATAGAATTCAAAGGTTGATTATAAAATTGGTCAATGGACTTCAGGAGAAAATTGAAGACCAACACAAATAAGTTAAAACAAACAAGTAAAAAACTATTCAGGACATGAGTTTAAAATTCTCCAAAGAGATAGACAACTAAAAACAAAAAGCTGAAACTCTGGAAAAGAAAGAATCATTTAGGGAAGTACAAAATGCAGTGGAAAGTTTCAACAGTAGATAGAACAAGCAGAAGAAAAGAACTCAGAACTTGAAGACAAGGCCTTTTAATTTATCCAATCAGACAACAATAAAGAAAAAAGAATCAAGAGAATGAAACAACATCTCCAAGAAATCTGGGATTATGTAAAATGTCCAAATCTAAGAATCATGGGTGTTCCAGAAGAAGCAGAAAAAGTAACTAGTTTGGAAAACCTATTTGAGGGAATAATGGAGGAAAATTTCCCTGCCCTTGCCAGAGATCTAAACTTCCAGGTACAAGAAGCCCAAATAACCTCCAGAAAATTAACTGCAAAGAGGTAATACCCAAGGCATATAATCATTCAGTTAGGCAAAGTTAATGTAAAGGAATAAAAAATTAAAAAACAATGGCTGCTTGCACAGATGCAGAGAAAAGGGAACACTTGTACACTGTTGGCAAGAGTGTAAATTAGTATAACCTCTATGGAAAGTGGTAATGAGATTTCTTGAACAACTGAAAGTATATCTACCATCTGATCCAGGAATCCCACTGCTAGATATCTACCCAGTGGAACAGAGATCACTATATTAAAAAGACATTTGCACCTGTATGTTCATTGCAGCATAATTTACAATAGTAAAGATGTGGAATCAGTCTAAATGCCCATCAGCCAATCAGTGGATAACGAAAATGTGGTATATATACACTGTGGAATACTATCCAACTATCAAAAAGAAGGAAATAATGTCTTTTGCAACAGCTTAGTAGAATTGGAAAACATAATCCAAAATGAACTAACTCAGAAACAGAAAATGAAACACCGCATGTTTTCACTTATAAGTGGGAGTTAAACTGAGGATCTGAAAAGACATAGAGAATGATATAATGGATGCTAGAGACTCAGGAGTGGGGGAGGGAGGTGTGGAAGGACAAAAAATTACCTGTGCAGTAAAATGGGCACAGGTGGGGTTGGTGGGTATACTTAAAGCCCATACCAAAACTATTTGTACCCCTTAAGGTCATTGAAATTTAAAAAATAGTCTGATAAACAACTCTTAAAATGTGTGCTAGATGTATTTGGAGAAAACACCTTATCTGAACCAATGTGAGATTACTTGCAATTTTTATTTATCCTTCAGTATATGGACTGTATTAATTTTTTACTATCTAAAGAAGTTTGAATTCTGAAACAGATTTGCTCTCAAGGGTTTTAGAAATAAGACTGTGCATTTGAAATTTAAGTGGCTCTTGTGATGATAGTTCTCATAGTTGCTATAAGGACGCTCTTTTTCAGGGTCCTCCTCTACTCCTTATCCAAAGGTCTCACTAACATGACTGAGGATGAAAGGAGGTCTCATTATATGCACTACTTCATTCAACCCATATAAATCCGTTTCTCTTTTTAACAAACAAGATTTTTTGGTATCTTTTCCCATTCTTCTTTCTGGTGGTAAATAAAACATTGACAAGTGAGCCCCTAAATATCAGAGAAGGCATCAACTTTTACATTATGGAGTATGTGTGTGAGTACATGTGTGAATTAAAAATGGGATGGAGCCAGGTGCAGTGGCTCACACTTGTAATCCCAGAACTTTGGGAAGTGGAGGTGAGATGATTGCCCAAGTCCAGGGGTTCAAGACCAGCTGGGGCAACTGGCAAGACCTCATCTCTTCAATAAAAAACAAATTATATTAGCTGTGTGTGCCTGTAGTTCCAGCTATTTGGAAGTCTGAGGCAGAAGGATTGCCAGAGGCTAGCAAGTCATGGCTGCTGTAGCTGTGATCATGCCGTTGCACTCCAACCTAGGTGACAGAATGAGATTCTGACTCAAAAAATAAATAAAAAATAAAATAAAAACTTAAACAATAAAAATAAAAACAGAATGGGAGACCTGGATTAGACTCATAACTATCTGTGATTTACAGCACTTACTGAGGGTCTTGGAATGTCTCTCCTAAAGATATTAGGAAACATCTGTATGTCTTTGTTTCATTTAACTCTGATTTCTTTCATCAGCATTTTATAAGTTTAATCATATAAGTCCTATACATGTTTTGTTACATTTCCTTTGGAGTAATTGTAAATGGTATTATTTTTAATTTTGGTTTTTGTAAGTTCATTGTCAGCATATAGAAATGCAACTGATTTTCACATGTTGACCTTTTATTCAGTGACCTTGCTGAACTTACTTATTAGTCCTAGAAGTTTTTTTTGTAGTTTCCTTTGGATTTTTTACATAGACAATTGCAACATCTGCAAATAGGGACTGTTTTATTTCTTCCTGTCTAGTATGTGTACTTTATATTTTTAAATTTTTATTTTAAAGACGTAGGATACAATTCAAGATTAGGTACACAAGTGGTCATTGTACAGGTGAAGTTTGGGCCTCCTTTTTGTCCCCACTTAGCCTGATTTAGGATCAGGTTCCCTTACTGATGTTTTATATCCCCACATCACTCCCTTCCCTGGTAGTGTCCCACTACTGCCAATTCTTTTCTTATAGTATTAAGATGAAAGTTCAGGGTGAGCTTATGAGTGAGACCATGTGGTACTCAAAAGTACCACCTAACTCCAGTCAAGATGGCCATTATTAACTAAAAAAAAAACAAATGTCAGAGAAGATGCAGGGAAAAGAGAACGCTTCTACCCTGTTGGGGGAGTGTAAATTAGTACAACCTCTGTGGAAGACAGTGTGGCGATTTCTAAAAGATCCAATATCTATACTTTCTATTTCTTCTTTTTGTCTTATTGCAATGGCTAGATAACTTTTTGTGGAAATACACTGTAAACAAAAACAAACACACACACACAAAACTCTTCTGCACATGCCCTTATGGATCACTATTCAGGTTGTCCTGATTCAGTACAATTTTTTTCCCCCACACAAATGCTATTTTCTCTGACCGCTTGTCAATCTACTTTTTAGATAGCATTGCTCTCACTCTCCATCTCATCAAGATCTCATTGACATCTTACACACAAATTTGGGGAATTTCTTGCTGTCTTTCTATTAACTTCTAGTTTTATTTCATTATTTTCAGAGAACATATTTTGCATGATTTCAGTTTTTTAAAAAATTGAGTTTAATTTTATGGCCTAGGATATGGCTTATCTTTGTGAACATTCTAGTCATTTGAAAAAAAAGTGCATTCTTATGTTGTTAGGGTCTTTATATGTGGATTTTACCCTGTTGCTTGATTGTGCTGTTAAGATCTAATATATGTTTGTTGATATTCTTCTCTTGTAGTTCTATCAGTTGCTGAGAGATGAATGTTAAAGTTGCCAATTATAAGTGTGAATTTATCTGTTTCTCCTTTCAGCTTTATCAGAATCTGTCTTATGTATTTTGAAACTGCATTATTTGATTCATATATACTTAAGATAGTTTTGTCTTCCTGCAATTGTTACATAGTGTTCTTTGCCTGGAGTGATTTTTTTTCTCTGAAATAAAATTTATCATATTATAATATTAATGAAAAATCCTGTTTATATTATTAATATTTGTGTATAAAATATTGTTACATTCAACCTATATTCTTGAATTTGAAGTCATTTTCTTGTAAACAGGATAAATTGAGCCTTTTATTTTAATTCGTTTGGCCAGTCTCTGCTTTTCATTGACCTATTTAGACCATCTATATTTAAGGTAATTATTGATCTGTTAGAGCTTAGCTTATAACTGTGTTATTTGTTTTCTACTTATTTCCATTATTTCTTGCTCTTCTTTTTTTTTTGAGTTGGAGTCTCACTCTGTCGCCCAGACTGGAGTGCAGTGGCCACTCCCGGCCACCGCAGCCTCAACCTGCTGGACTCCGGCGATCCTTCCTCCTCAGCCTTCCAAGTAGCCAGAATTACAGGCATGCGCTACCACG
>NW_007231757.1:0-33905 GCF_000164805.1 Carlito syrichta | reverse complement strand
TCTCGACCCGCGGGCTCAGGCAATCCACTCACCTCAGCGTCCCAAAGGTGTGGGATTACAGGCTGAGCCACCGAGCTTGGTTTGCTCTTCTTTTTATGTTTTCTTGCTGTTTCATGGATTATCTGAATATTTGTCAAAATTCTGTCTTAATTTGTTTACGTTGTTCTTGTATTTCTTTTTCTATAATTTGTCACAGTCTACAAATATTAGCATTTTTTAACTTCAAGTGAACTATGAACCTTTCATTTGCATTTCTTTACTTTATCACTTTTAAATATATTGCCTTGAATATCAGATGGTGCTATACTTTTTTGCAATCAAGTATGCTTTATAAGATTCAAGATGAGAAGGAAAGTCCATTGTATGTACCCATATTTATGCTCTTTCGACTGTTCTTTCTTCTTTTTTGATGCCCTGAGTCCGTCCTTCTTTTTGGTAAAAAAAAATTTCCTTTAATCATTATTTAAAGGTAGGTATGCTAGTGACAAACCTTTAGTTTTCTTCTTCTGAAAATGTCTTTTTTGCCCTTCAGTTCCAAAGAACTGGATATAGATTTGTGACTGACAGTTCTTTTGTTTTATCATTTGAAAAATACTCCACTTTTTTCTTATTTCTATGGTTTTAGAGAAATTTGTCGTCATTAAATTATTTCTTCCTTCTAGGTAGAACATTGTTTCTCTCTAAATGCTTTCAAAACTTTTTTTTCTTTGTCCTTAGTTTTCAGAACTCTAATTATGATGTCTTTAGATGTGAATTTATTTGGATTTATTCTATTTTGAGTTTGTTCAGATTCTTAAATTGGCAGGTTTGTATTTCATTAAATTTAGCAAGTTTTCAGATATTATTTTTTCAAATACTCTTTCTGCCCCATTCTCCTTCTCCTCTCCTTCTGGGATATCTACTGTTTGAACTTAGCTATTGTACAGGTCTCTGAGGCTCTTTCATTTTTTTTCCAGTCTATTTTATCTCTGTTGTTAAGATTGGGTAAATTCTATTTATCTGCTTTCAAGTTCTCTAATTCTGTTCTCTGTCTAAATTTACTTTTAGAATCTTTGCAATGCTACTTTGTGCTGCTTCCTGTATGTAGCACAGGTGGAAATACCAGTGGTCCTTGTTTAGGAGGTGGAAGGAGTTTTCCAGGTGCGGTATCTAACTGGGAAACGTAGTAGTCTGGACCACTGGGAGAAACAAGCTTCCTGGTCCAGAACACTTGTTATGCTGAAAAATCCTCTTCATGGTTCTGTCTGGCTACCAGGTAAAAGAAACAAGTATCAGGCCTGAGGAGACTAAGGGGCTTTTAGGGTAGTCAACATGTTGTAACTGAATCCCCCTTTTGGGTGACCCCTGGCTTCCTAGTATCTCTTGGTGGTGACGAGGTTCTCAGACTCAACAGTGAAATTGTTTCCAAGGTAAGGTGATTTTTGTGGCAGGATCCTCCTTGACCGACGCCCAACTGGCTGGTATTTTTGGATACTATCTGGGCAAGACCACTTACTGTGCAGGATTCCCCTTGATTGTCCCTCTACAACTGTCTGCTGTTTGGTGTCTCCGGGTGGGGAAGGAGAGTCTTCTCCCAGCTGTTTATTGTCAGTAGGGCTCCTCATCAATCTCCCTCACCCTTGCTGTCAGGCTTGCCTGATATTGTTGGCAGGATTCTCATTCAATATAGAAGAGGAATAAATCTGCTTGACCTACCTTCTCTTTCTAGGTTGGGAATGAGGAAGCATGAGATCTGGGTCACCTTATTTTTCTAGGTGGGTTTATTGGACATATTGCCACTGTTTTGCTCCTCCAGAACTGGGGTCCCTAAATAATTTGTTTTACTCTTTCCACATTTTAGAGTTTTCTTTTGGTTGCTTCTTGAACTATTTCCAAGGTTTATAATTGTACTCAGTGGAGAGGGACAGAAATACACACACACACACACACACACACACACACTAGCAACAAAAAAAAAAACAAGGATATACTCCCTTCTCTGGACCAGAAGTCAATAATTAGTGTTGTAGATAGAATGCCTAAAAATAAATGAGTTCTTTGTCAAATTTTCTTCAGGAAATGTGAGGTTAAATGGAGCATACAAATCTCCAATAATTTGTTGGAAATTGCTAAAAAAAAAAAATGAGGTGAAGTACTGGTTATTGAGAATCACACCACTTTTCATGAATCTGCATTAACCAGACATTGATCTGCAAACTAGTACAGAACTGATACATAGTATGTGCTCAATAAATACTTGTTGGGTGAATTAAATAATGGGTGAAAATGTAATAATCTCTTCCCCAATTTTATTTGATACCTCAGGTGGTTTAAGAAACCTTAGATGGCTTGGAGTGAATATCACATACATTTTTCTGGATTTGCCCAGATATTTATATTTCTGATTATGTACATAAAGAATCCCTTATCAATCTATAATAAACACAGCAAGAAGAAAACCTGAATGTGTCATGTCACTGTTCTAAAGACCAGAAATTTCATGAAGAATGAATGAAAAAGAGGAGATCCCAGAGACATCCAGACTTAACCACAAATTAAGGAGCATCTGTGGTTTGGTGAATTGCTCCAGCTCAGGTGCTTGAGCCAAACCGTAATGTTAATTACCAGTCACTTCAGCATGACCTGAATCAGAGATTTCGATTGTTAGGTTTCCCTTAGCAATTGGAGCACCTACTGCTCTGGTAACGTAGAAAGGCAAAGGTGGCTGTATTATATGATCAACAGAGGACAGAGTTCAGACTGATTGTCCCTTCCCGAGAAAGTGTTCTTTATTTTGTTAAAATGCCAGGCTGCATAAGGATGCCTTTAGGAGGAAGACAAGAATGTACTATCTCATTCCAAGCTTACGTGCTTCTCTCTGTGGACCCAAATAACTGTTCTTCCCTGCTGAGGTTCAGAGCTCTGAAGATATCCCCCGAGAAGATGCTGCTCTAGCTCATTGTTCCTCCTCTGTAAGGCTCTATTTCCCCTTTTCGTGTACTGATGTGAATTTCCTTTATCAGGCATGGAAACCAGTTATAGCTCTCCTTTGAGTGAGCACAACTGTTGATCACTTTGAATCTCTTGGCCCTGGGAGACAGCTGGGTCATCCAGGGCATGAACGGCCCCATCCCAGGGACCTGATTTTGGTTCTTGACAGCAGACCCTAGCCGGAGGCTTAGCCTCCCTGCATTCCACTGCTGATGAGCTCCAGCATGAGAAATCAGAGGGGAATGGCACAGGCCTCTGTCTACAGACTTCAAACACTAACAGCAGATGAGGCCTGGTGTTGGTTAAGGGCCATTTGCAATTGCAACTCTTTGTCTCAGCTGTACTTTTTTATGTTTCACATTACCCATTCTGCCCCACCTCCCTTACACATGCCCTGGAGATGGATTGTTCAAGCAGACTCTGTCTGCAATACCTCAGTGGGAGATGGAGGCCTGCCTTCACATTGCACATGTGGTATTTTTTGTATGTGAGGAAGCTACAAGTGACCCCTCATCCGTTGGACATCGGGCTGTTGTTCTGCATTGACAATGGGCAAGGCTGAGTCCTTAGTGCTTTCCATACCGACCCTCTTCTGGCCAATAGCATATTCAGTGAGTCCACACTCTACTTGAGGAATAGGGGAATTTACTGTATAAAGCTGGGGTTTCATATAGGAACCTCATCTATGAGCAGGACCATATGAAAGACATAGCTTTCTGTGGACAGTCACATTTTAGAGACTGGAATGCCATGTTCTGGATTAATAACTTCCTCATAGCCAGGGGAAAATAGACAGCTGCCTGCAGATCTCCCCCAAGAATGTGCCTGCACTGAGTCTGTGAGCTGAGTTGCCCAGGTCCCAGGCTCAGATGATCAGAGGAAGTTTGAGGTAGTCAAAAAAAGTGTTTTGTGCACCTGCTTCTCCCTTTGCTAACTGTACCTTTTTTTTTTTTTTTTTTTTTTTTTAGAATTTTAGCTTTAAAAAATTCCTTATGAAACAGCAAGGTCCCAAAAAGCAATATCATTTTTAAAATGAATTATTAAGAAAGATAATCTCAGGTTATGTTGGGAGTGAGGAAAAGTTATTTACAGTATAAATGTGGTTCATTTTACAAAAAAATCTCTCAATATTACTCTGTTTTTCCATTTGAAGTTTTTGTTTAAAAAAATTAGCATATATTATGGAATCAAATGGAAAATTTATCTGCATTTCAGTTATAAAATAGAATACTTCAAAGAATTTTTAGACTTGATTTCAGGTTTGTTTGGGTAGTGTCCCCCAGAATGCTAGTTGCTGAATCCTATCACAGGGGGCTTAAGCAAAGCATCAGGGAAACACCTTGCCTGTGCTTCTTGAGGAATGACCAGCTCAGCGATGGGGACCCTTGTGAGACTGATGAGAACTAGAGGTAGAATAGAGGACCTCACAGGAGAGGGGATATTACTTTAAGAAAGCATTAGGAAACACATGAGAATGAGTTCATTAAAAACTGATCACTTAGAGTCTGAATATCGAGAAATCTGGTATAGGAGTTTATTGATGAATAGCTTTATGTCTATTTTTCCAACATAAAATTCATTAGGACTCAATTATGAAACAAATATTCCATCAAATCTGCTTTTTTTTTTCTTTAGAGGGATTCTGGGTATAAAAAATGTTTATGCATTATTATAGGATGCCATATACAGAATGTATAATATGTTTTTAATGATACCTTATATTACCTTCTTTAACCTCAGAGATAACTGGAGCAGTAAAACAATTTTAGAGATGAGAAAACTGATGCTAAAGGAATTAAAAGACTTACATAAGGTGACCTGGCTGTTGTGAGTGGCAGAAAAGACACCATCAACCCAATTTCCTTGTGTTTTTTGTTCTACTTTTCTCCTCTATTCTGCATGGGCTCAAACTAAAAAGTGCACAGCAAAGCACTTTCATGACATGTGGTTTAGAACATCTTTCATTTATTAAAGTTTTGAATATGAATTTGTATTAAGAATGCGTGAAGAGTTTAGTGATGCTAATATTTACTTACTTGACTTCTTGCAATATATACCTGGAATTACAAGTTTTGAAATCTAGGTCTGAAGTCTAAGGAAGACCTAAAAGACTTTGAAATGTACTGTTTTATTTTGTTTTGTTTTTCACAGAAATGCAGCTAAGTTTTCCAGTTAACTCCATAATATATCCTGACTTTTTTAATATAACAGCTTCAAAATGGAAACAAAAATTGCATCCCATTGATTTCTTCAGCAAAATCTGTTTTGGGGTGCTTTTTTTTTTTTTTTTACATGAAATAAGCAGCCGTTGCACTTAGGTAGAGCAGAGGCAGAAGAGGGTAGTGACCTCTTACGGAAACTATTGGAAGGAATTACTCAGAGGTAATCTGTGTGTGGTTTCAATGACTGTGTCAAAAGGGTGCTCTTAGAAACTGCATGGTCTAAGGTTGTAGGCCTCTCCTGCTTCCTCTTCTGTGTGGACAGCTGTGGTTGGGATGCCTATCTCTACAGAGCCCAGATTTTGGCACCAATCCATGGTCCTGCTCCCAAGCTACTACAAGTCCAAAAGACAAAAGTAGCATGAAGAGTAGAAATCAAGGACCTTGAAACAAAGTATCCGCAGAGGGTGGATCAGAACTCACTGTTGCTGTTTTCTAATCCAGTTATGCCTTCACTTGGTTTTATGGCTCTCAGAGATTTAAAACAGAGTGATCTAAACCTCCAAAATGTCCTGACCTTCAAAAAAATTTCTAACAATTAAGTTCTAAATTAAGAAATTGCTCCTTCATTGGAAATAAACATTACAACTGGAAGGAGTCCTTGATTTGAGCACAGGTATGACACTCATTAAAGACTTTTTCTTTCTTGTCTTTCCCCTCCCTCCTTGTTTAAACTGGGTCAATCTGTTTCTCTTTACATTTCTAAATCAGAATATGATAGATTTCTCATAAGACTCTGCTTAAACAGTGAAACTTTTCTGGATCACTGACATAGTAAAGTTTTATTTTTATTGTATTTATCACTTAACATGCACTTATTTGAAAATAAATGCATGTTATTTGAAATTTTGGCCATTAGGCTTGCTGCCTATAAACCTGTCTGTTTGCAGAGACCCTCTCAGGGGCACCCTGCAGGTGCTAAAGGCTCAGCAGCTGTGGCAGTTACACACTGATGAATTTAGAGAATGGAATGGACTTCAGATCTAAGATAACCAATGAGATACACTTTACAACACAAGCCAAAGCTTATGTTAGAAATTAAAAGGACTTTATAGGTGGCTTTTGTTTCCCCCTCGAGTCTTCTAAATCAGGAAGACAGCTTGCAGCAACTCACATATTGGTTATTTCTTGCATGGCCTGGCTCCCTGAAACACCAGAGGGCCAACATATTTGTCCCAGTTAGATTTGGAACGAAGAGGGGAGAGGGTAACTGAGAGGCTGCAGTGGAGGTCAGACTCCTGCAAAAGAAGGTAAATGGCTTTTCCAAATGGGTTTTGGCAGCCATTTGTGTCACCTGAATTTCTTAACCTCTTAGCGGCTTATTTTTTGCTAAGATGGCAGCTAAGACCAATGCGACAGCAAATAAAGCAACATATGTCTGGCTATTATTCAAAGTAGACTAAATAAAAATATCAACAAACAATCTCCTTGTGGTATAGAAAAGTTATAAGTCGATAAGGAAAAATGTGACAATAATATTGAAGGTATAGCCCCATAGCTAGGGGGAGCATTGATTTATAGAAATTGTGAGCTAGCTCCCCAACTCTGTCAGCCTGGTGTTAGCACACCGTGACACATTCACGGGGCTCTCGGTGTATAGGCACTCCTTTTCCATATTCTAATCACAACTATGATTAAAAGAAACATAAAAATCGACTGAAAGCATTTATTTTGAGAGAGAGGAGCAAATCACTTGTCTGTTTTATTTCAAATATTTTAATCCTTTCAAATACTCTTATAAGAAAAACTTACTGAGAAATAACCTCATTAATTAATCATATGGCCTGAAAAACAAAGTCCATGCTTAAAGTTCTAATATTATCCTTCCAAAATTCTTTGCAGCACTTTATAAACCACCATCCATCAGTGCAGAACATGTGGAGCTGGTGTTAGCAGAGCATGCAATGCATTTGGAACATTTTCGGTACAGCAGCCCTGCCTGTAAGGGTCAGTAAGGGGAGCATGCTCCTTTCAACAGCACATCTCTTGAAGACCCTATGCAAGGTCTTTGAAGAGTTGCATGTTTACTAGCAGCAGTAAAACAGAGAAAAGTAGAGATGTTAAAGAAGCTCTAGATGGCTGAACTCCCAGGAACAAGCAAGTCTGGGTCTTGAGCATAAATTTCTTCAGAATGGGACTTTGAAGTTTGTTTCAATCTGTGAAATTCTAGTAACGGTCTAAATTTGTTTCTCAACATCTGGTGAAAATAATTGCAACAGCAAATGGTATGGATATGTCCATTTGTTCGTTTACTCATTCATTGGACATAGTTTTACTGAAAACTTCCTATGTATAAGAAAATGGTGTTAGCACTTCAAGGAACAGAGAAATGAGTAAGATAATCTTTGCTTGCAAAGACCTTATTCTGTAATTAGGAGGAGAAAATCCATAAGTACATAATAGTAATATGTGTACACTGATTTACATACATCAAAAGCTGTATCAGATTCAGAGATAAAAAATGGGGGATAGTATATTGCTAAGATTGATGTAAGGATTCATAAAAGGGTTTGCACTGTAGTCAAAGGATATGTTGGAGTACCATAACTGAACAGGTCAAGAAGTGTGGGAGGGTATTCTCTCTGCAAAGGCACAACCTAAATAAAAGCATATGGGTGAAGAAATGTAAGGCAAGTTTGAGAACACTGAAAAGTTCAATCTGATTAAATCATATAATATGTATAGGAAAGTAGTAAGTGATGAAATTATATAGGTAATTTGGTGTTAATATTATAGCAGATGTTGAGTGCCATACAAAAGTGTTCAGGCTGATTTAATTTCCCAGCCAAGTACTGGGGAGAAACACTTTTAAGACTGTGCAAGAACAGGTAGAAGATGATGAACTCCTATAGCAAAAAGAACTTATTCCAGGGACAACTGCTATTCTATTACTTCGTGTACCTGAATCAAAACTGGTAAATTCAACCAGTTGGACTGCCCAGCTATGTTATTCTTCACTAGAACTTTCTTTTGTGCAGAATGAATGATACTCTAGCTCTCTCGATGGAAAGAATCTATATCCCTTCTTTCCTCAACCCCATCTATTCATGATTGTGCACTAATCATTGCAAATCATAATCTAGTCATTGGGTAGCTTCTATTGACACTCTACTGTCTGGTTCTGCCATCTCCAGAAAAAGTCATGAATGCTCACAAGAATGACTTACCCAAGGTTACAGAGCTAGTAAATATCATAGCCAAGAAACTCTCAGATTGAAAAGTTACAGTTACCATTTAGATTACCCAGGAAATTAATATTCTCAAGTGTCCTATAATCTGTATTCTCTGATTCATTGCTTCATTCTGTTACTCATTCAAATATTAATTTAATAAACATTCACTGAGCACTTAATATGTTCCAGCACTGAGTTAAATGCTAAGGATGTAACAATGAACTACATAGATTTAGTTTCTACTCTCATGGGTGTTACAGACCATTGGAAAGACAGACAAGAAAATAATTATATGAACAAAAGAGTACTCATTTTCAGTCCTCAGCTGTCAAATATCCAGTGAACCCTCTGGGACAAACATTTCAAGTCAGCTTTCTTTGTTTTTCTCCATCCTCCACCAGCCACTCTCACTGGAATTCTCTCACTGAAATTTGCCTGCTTTCTGACTCCTTCTTTTAGTACTGGATGCTCTGGATGTTCTTAAATGTATGAATTAACTTATATAAAATATAAATATTAATATTAAGGTAATACAAGAAGCAGTAAGTGTGCTTACCTAGATATTTCAGGCTGACAAAAATGGAAATTTAAAGATCAGCACTTAAGAATTCAGTTATATGTAGATGAGTTCAAGAAGACAGAACAAAATTCCACGTATGGTGCTTTTGAAGGCCTGATTTAGAAATACGTCAACTGAATATAAAACTTGGGACAACATGAAAAGACTTTACTAAGTCCAAAGAATGCCTTCTGAAGATTAACAGGAGGACCCATGATTACTGACCCATGGGAACAAAGGCTAAATAAAATTGTCAAATTATAATTTACCTTTTAAAAAAGGTAGATTTTGACCTTTATACAATTCGCATATGACAAAGATTTTATTTAACTCATTAGTTATTAAGGGAACTGGTAAGTTATTAAAACTTTGTTCAAAGGAAAATCTTAAGAGCAGGCACATATATAGAAAATCAAGGATACTGAAATGAACTTGTTTAATATATGCAAAATTGACATTACACAAGTCCCAAATTACAATTGTACCTCTGTGGGACAAAACTTGCATTTCTATGAACAAGAATAATTTGCATAAACACTAGTTTTCTAAAATTTGCAAAGTTGAAAAATAGCTCAAAGACAATGAAGGATGCCAACCTCATGGAATCAGATGACTTGGAAGGGTACAAGTGCAATGCCCAATTTTCTATTGAAAACAGACAATAATCTTTTTGGTCCAATTAATAGCCTGTCATTAACTGAGTGTGGTGGCGCACACCTGTAGTTCCAGCTACTTGGAAGGCTGAGGTGGAAGGATCATCTGAACCCAACAGGCCGAGGCTGCGGTGTGTGCCACTGCATTCCAGCCAGGATGATAGAGTAAACTCTGACTTAAAAAAAGGAAAAAAAATTAAAAAATAAAAGCCTTTTACTTTTTTTCTATAAAGTTTCGCTGTATCTTCAGATAAGAGAAGAATAGCTCATTGGTGGATCCATTTGGAAATGGATCCTTCTCTGTGTTGGAGAATTCATGTACAATCTAATGAGTAAAATCAGCCTTGCCTCTGGGAAAAGACAGGTATGCAAGTTGGTGAGTATAAACAGATATAGTGTGGTATAACCTGGAAACACTGGAATTGAACTGAATCAGAGAATAAGCAGAGATGCTTGTTTCTAATGAGTAACATCAGCCTTGCCTCTGGAAAAAGACAGGTATGCAAGTTGATGAGTACAAACAGATATAGTGTGATATAACCTGGAAACACTGGAATTGAACTGAATCAGACTATAAGCAGAGATGCTTGTTTGAGTGATAACTCCAACCACAAGAAGTCAGGAGTTGGGCTCTTTTTAACACAGAATTGACAAATGACTTTCAGAAATAGAAAAGAGTACATGAAACATTGTGCTAGGGAATGGAAGTGATAAACAAGAACCAGAAGATGTAAATCAGGGAAAGTAAAACAAATAAAATAAATTAGGAAGCACTGTGCATTGTGGTAGGAGTTTGGAAAGAGATAACTGTGCGCTACAATACTGAGAGCAATTTGTCCACATGTGGTGAGCGGGAACAGAATCAAGGAGACTGCATTTGCGAAGAAGAATAATTGAGTGTGAGCACATGTGACAAACAGATTTCTTAGTCTGACATAAAATAAGCTGAAGATGCAACATATTACTATATAATTACATTATTATTATACAAGAGAACCAACAAAAGGCTGCTATGGTTCATAAATAAGGGAATTATATGAAGGTAATAATAAATACCTACATCTTATAGCGTTTTGTAATTTCACACAAAATTTCTCACTATTAACTCCTAGATGTTTGCATTACTTTTTCTGATTTATAGTGGAAGGACAGAAGCACAGGGAGCTAATGAATGCCAGAGGCTTTACTTAACCAGGTTACCCTGACTCATCAAATCACAGAAACCTCTTCTATACCATGAACCTGTTCTCCTAAAATGCTGCACTGGACAGATCCTGGGTAGACTTCTGTATGGAACCAGAAGTCAGGCAACCATCTACCCAGGGGGGCAAAACACAGGAAAACAGTATCCACTAACAAAGTCTAAAATATTTTTTTATTATGTGCTTTAGAGACTAGAAAGCTGAGGAGGAAAGAGTGGGTATCACTGTGGCTGAAACACTGAAGACAAAGTAATAACAAGCAGGATTCCCTGATGGAAAATACAAAATGAGGAAATAATGTACAAAATGAGGAAATAATATACAAAATGAGAAAATAATAATAAACTTCTTGGGAAGATTGACTATGTGCCAAACATTGGCCATCTACATTGGCTTTCTTGTCTTTCTTCATAAACAAGTCTATGGGGTGGGTACTATCATTATTTTCATTATTTAGATGTAGAAACTGAAGCACAGAAGAGTCCCCAATTTTCATGTGTTATAAATAGTAAAGCTGAGACTGGAAACACAATTTTTCCAGTTCTAAATCCTCTATTATTCATCACTCAGTCCTGTACATATATACTTTGCTGTAAAAATGATTATGATTGATTAAGGCTTTTCTGATTTGAAAGAAGCATCTGAGGGAATTTCAAAAAAATTGTTCTTTGTGAGTGAAGCCAATAATTAAGTAATATTACTAGTTTATATAAAGTGTATAATTAAAGGATAAAAGCAAAGATATAATCCATAGTCTTAAAATAATATTCACAACATTCTGAAATTGCAAATGTGGTTGCCATAAGAGGTAGAGTTGAGAGATAAGGAAGGAATGGTATGATTTAGTGGAAAGTCTGTATCGTACAAGGTTTTGAAATAAATTGAGTATGATTCTAGCTTAGTAACCATCAGGTGAATGGATACTAATATAGACACTAATTAGTAAAATAAAATAATGAAATCATTACTATTCACAATAAACTTATGTTGCATAAACCTATAAAATTCTATGGAAAGAATTCTCGATTTCTTAAGCAATTCATTTGAAAAGCACTACTGTCTTTTAATGGGATTCCAATTAAATACGAAGAATATCCTAAAGATTTGCCAAGTGCTATCTTTAAACATTACATTGGTCTTCAATTATTACTCATTCTGAGCCAATGGCATCTGCGTTGGGGAGATATTGCCATGTTCCCACAAATTGCCTCAGATGAAAATCTAATACAATTAAGCAGATAAAGTCCAGAAAAACTATGATGTCACATATCCCAAGCTGTCAGGGATTGCTTCTATTTCCTTTGACTTCTTTTGTTTGATCCTTGTCCCAGTTCCTTCTCTGGGGTTGTTCAACCCTCTCTCTTCTCCCTACCTCTCTATCAACACTAACTTTCAGTTTAGTTCCTTTCCTCAGATCTGTTTAATACCATTTTGGGGACTAAGGGTTCCAGATGTTCTGTACCAAAATACCAGACCTCCAGCTAGCACTCTGGGGTGAGTTTTCTATAGAACCCCTCCTCCTCTATGGCACATTATTAAACAAAACACAATATCTTCTTAGGAAAACATTTGCATCTGGATTGCTTTATTAAAGCCCAGTGTCTGTACCAACGATAATAAGGACTCAAGTGATCAAGAGGATTCACTGAGGTAACTAAAGAGTCTGGCATGCAGAAAATTCCTGTTTCTACCTTCAGAGTCACAGGGTATGCATTTTCTCCTGGCCATTTTTGAATGCTTCTTTTGTCCTTACCTCCACTCATGTTTCAGAAACATTCAGACTTAACCTCATAGCACCTGGTCATAAAATGAGGACATCTAAAACATTTAAAAATACTAATTACAGAAACTATTTTCATATTCTCACTGGACTGAAAGTTAAAATAGTCTACCCAGTTTAATCCAAGGCATGTGGTTACCCTGGCGACAGCCTATCTATAGTCTCCAATCAAAAAAGCCTTCTGCTGGCCCCGATCTGAAAAGAGTTCTCCTCTCATGATGAACTTTTGTCAGGTTGATCATGTACCAGCAAGTACTAGCTGGTAACTCATTTCTTTTGCAAATTTTGTTATTTCTGGAGGCAGAGGTATGGGTCAGACGATCTTGCATCTTTTCCTCCAGTGTGGTGTAGTCTGTGATACTCTGCTTCTCTTTAGGGTTGACTGGTGTTTGCTTTTTCTCTAGTACTCCCTGCTTCCCCTAGTGACTGATTAAGGCTCTGGCATTTTGCCGTCTACATTTTCTAAAAACACGCCATGGCTCAAGGCAGTGGTAACTATTTTATTTCATTTTCTCAATCATTTATGAGGACAGTGAATGGTTTTAATTTTACTCATCCAAACCTTATTTTTTCCCAGTAGATGATTTTTTCCATTGCCTTGTTTGGCAAAATTTCTGATTTGCCCCAGGCTAATTCAAAGAACAAGCAAAAGAGATGTTTTCAGGTGTCCTTAATCTCAAAGTTGATAATAAATTATGTAGTTATTAAATAAACTTGTGTTGCTGCCAAGGGCAAAATAAATAAAGATGTTTGCTTCAATTAAGATAGCTCTATATTTCTAGCCTTTTCTAAATCTTGCCTGAATCTATAGGGCATTAGCACGTTAAAGAAATCTTTAGCAGAGATTAAAGGCCTCCATTCCCAAGAGTATTTTCATCCTACTGCTTAATCACTGCTCCTCTGGGTTGGGACTCAGAGGAGAAGTACATTTGGAAAGAATTTGTAGATATAAAATAGCTGAAGACAACTTGATGGAATGAGTCAAACCATCCTCAGGTAAAATGACAAACTATTTGCAGGGAAAGGGCCAGATAAGTACCAGAACTTACTTTTTATTGGTTATATTGGCCATTGGTTGCATATTTTTGCTTTCTGTTTGACTTCTTTTAGCATATACATTTTTCTATACATTCTAGGGATGGATATCCTTCTTGCATAGACCCCGTATGTTGACTGACTCCACTCATTCTCCAAGTCTCCCTGTTGAGATTTAGCTAATTCCTTTCTCTTACTTACCTCTAAGATCTTTAGACAAAACTTTGATAGGTGTTTCAAGCCTGGACCTATAGAAAAAACTAGGAGAAACTTTCTTCAAAAGTTTGTGTTTCCCTGTCTAAATGTCTAGTGCTAGTATTGACACAGTCTTATGGGCAGTATCACACAGTCTAATGGGATTTGTAAAATCTTCCTGGAAAGCATTTTATCAGTATGCATCAGTAAGCTTATCTCATTCATACATTTTGACCCAATAATTCTAACTTTGGGAATTTATCCTAATGAACTAATCTCAAGTACAGCAAGAGTTTTATGCATCAAGATGTCAGTTTCATCATTGTTTATATTAGTACAAAATTGAAAACAATCTAAATGTTCAATTGTGGGGAAGTAGCTATAAATTGTGACATACCCATAAGATGGAATATTATGCAGCCTTCAAATGTGCTATAACATGGATAAATGTATATTAGGAGGTTACATAATGTAATGTTAAGTAAAATGCACAGTATGAACTCAATACATGACAGAACCTCTATAGAAAAATTACAGAAAGGCAATACACAGCAAAGTGAATAAAGACTTTTTTGAGTGGTTGTTATTGAGTGACATTTTGATTGTATTGCTCTCATTTTTCCAAAGCTGGCATAATGAGCATATATAACTTCGAAACAAGAAAAATAAATTTGGAGGGGACATTAGATTTTACCTACTCTTCCTAAAAAAGAGCAGGTAGAGAAGTCAGGTAGTAGTAACCTATGAGTCATCCCGGGAAGGCAAGGGTTTGATAAAGTTATCCTTGATGCAGTGCTTGGGGCTTCCCTTTAAACCAAGTCTGTTGGCGTGAACTTAAAGGGTTTTATACTCTGCTAGAAGGAGATCTACTGAGATCCTGAAACTGTTCAAGTTTAGACTTACTCCCATATGAATAAGGGGATTCAGTAAACTTGTAGGAGAGGAGTCTTAATCTGTATAACTTTTGGGATTCCCATGAGGGTGCAGTTACCAAGAAAGACACCACTTGACAATGGGAAAGTCAGTATGCACTCTGATATATCCTCTTGAGGTCTCAGCTCAAATGCATCCCCTTTCAGTTCATACTTTTTCACCTGATGGGTAATGAGTATAGACTCTAGAGCAAGACGGCCTGTTTTAAGATTGTGATCTCGACACATAGCAGCTGTGAGACCTTGGGGACGTGTCTTAATACCCCTGAGGTTAAATCTTCTCTAATGTAAAATGGGGCTAATAACCACCCCTATTTCATAGAGTTCCAAAGATTAAATAATATGGTCTATATAAGATACTTAGTACAATACCATAGAAAACATTCAATAGATGTATGCTGATATTACTAGCTATTATTTATTCACAGCAGTTATTTTTACATAAATTAAAATATTTAAAATTATTTATTATGAGTTTACTTATTTATTATGTTTCACTCACTCATGTATGATCTCCATGAAGGCAGGGGCTTTGTCTGTCTTGTTAATAACTAATAAAGAATCCCTAGTTGTCGCTCAAGAAATGATTATTTGATGACAGAATGGTCACATGTAAATCAGTCCACTTCCTTGTCTATCAGAACATGCTTGAAGCTAGCCCGTCTGATAAGAATCCATTGGGAGCTGGGCTCGGTGGTGCAGCCTGTAATCCCGTGCCTTGGGAGGCTGAGGTGAGTGGATTGCCTGAGCCCGTGGGTTCGAGACTCACTTGGGCAACTTGGTGAGACCTCATCTCTACGATAAATCAGAAAATTAGCTGGGTGTGGTAGCGTGCGCCTGTAGTTCCAGCTACTTGGAAGGCTGAAGTGGAACGATCTCTGGAGCCCAGCAGGTTGAGGCTGCGGTGGCCGGGAGCGGCCACTGCACTCCAGTCTGGGTGATGGAGTGAGACTGCAACTCAAAAAAAAAAAAAAAGAATCCATTGGGAAGATACTACTGGTGGGCAGGTCTCTTAGCAGAGAAGATCCACTGAGAGCATGGTGCAGGAAGGAATGAGGGTCATCAAAGAAGTGGGCCTTGAGCTGAATCTGGAAATGATGTGAATGGTCAGGGCATCCAAAAGTCAAGGAGACAAAAAAAGGAGAATATAACTCCAATGCAGAAGACTGGAAGGGTTCTGAGCATGTTGTAGGAAAGGCTGCACACATGAGAAATCATCTGTATAGCACCCTCAGCAGGGTCACAAGCAGATAGGGCAATCTATCTCAAAGACTGACTTCCTGCCTGGAAGCACAACTAGGACTTGGGTTATAGACAATGATCAAGGAAGAGCAAAATTTTTAAAAGTAGAGTAATGGAACAGCCCAAGGAAAAAATGACTCTCAGGCCCATATCATGTACTACTTCCATTAAAAGTCTTCCTTGATCCCTCCAGCTAGTCATTTATATAGTATTCAGCTTCATCTGCTTTGTGTTTTGAATGATTTGTGTTCATTACTTACTTGGACTACTCAATTATAAACTGACCTTTTCTCCAACAGGATAGTTTTGCTTAATTTTGTTACACCACTGGGGAGAAAAAGTAGACTGATTAAACCAATGTCTCAAATACCACTTTCAATTTTTTTTTAATAATTGGAAGCTGAACCAGGCTTGGTGGCTCAGCCTGTAATCCCGCCTTTGGGAGGCTGAGGTGAGTGGATTGCCTGAGCCTGCGGGTTCGAGACCTGCCTGGGCAGCGAGACCTCATCTCTACAATAAATCAAAAAAATCGCCAGGCGTGGTAGCGCATGCTTGTAATTCCGGCTACTTGGAAGACTGAGGCGGAAGGATCACTGGAGCCCAGCAGGTGGAGGCTGTGGTGGCCAGGAGTGGTCACTTCACTCTAGTCTGGGAGACAGAGTGAGACTCCACCTCAAAAAAATAAAATAAAATAATTGGAAGCTGATATATCCCTGAGTCTAAGCTGCAAACTAATTTCCCTAAAGAGCTCACAACTCCAACTCTCTCATTCTATCTTTTTCTCCCTGTCACACATCACTGACATTTTTGTCCTGAATTTTTAGACCACATGTTTTGTCTTACTCTAGGATTTGTGGAGGCCAAGAAGAAAAGTTCCCATTGACCTTCTGAAGGTTTGCTGAAAAAGTCAACCACAAAAGGCACACGCATTTATTTAATGTGTATATATGGGAGCCTTCAGAATGAAGACCCAAAGATACAGGGGAAATTGTTCATTTTTATGCATACATTCAACAAAGTACGAACAATCATGTAGAACCATGATTAAACAAAAAGTATATGATCTGAAGCCAAAAGACAGTGGAGAAACACAGCAAGGTCTGTCTGTCTAGATTCTTCTTGGTTTCTCTGAGTATGCATTCCTTTTTTGGGAGATATGGGGCAGGCCTATCTGGAAGGGGGGGTCTTATGACCCATGGTCAAACAAACTAGGTCAGTTAATTTCTTTATGTTCAGTTTTTACATAGAAAGGCAGAGAAAACGAGTAATATTTTTAGATTTTATGGTTGACTTTGGGGACAAGGGGTGCTAGTTTCTACAATCTGCCTTGGAGAAAAGGAATTCTAGTTTCTATAGCTACCCTCAAGGGAAAAAAAAAAATGAAACTGAGAGACAGGAGGGCAGGAGAAAGTCAAAGTAAAAACTTTTATTTCTGAGGCTTTCATTTGGGGGTATTATTTTTTAGCCCCAACAGGTTCCTTCATATGTTTATGCAGATTGCTGTTGTCTAAAATTGTAAACTCTTAGACAATAGGCACTGTGCTTATTAGTGTATTTTTACTTCTGTCTTTTGCAATATTTTGATGATTTTTTTTGTGATATTCACTTTTCCTTCTTTGGTAACTATATCTCCATGACTAATTCTCAAAGTAAAATTCTTTTCAATTAACCACAACTTAAAAATGCTATATGCAGAGTATTTCTATGAAGTTGTTATGAAGCAATATCAATATTTGTCATAATTCCTCAAATGTTGGAAGTGGATTTCTGAGAGGATAATGAGCTGGTAGTGTTACTATCCACATGTATGAAAGTAATGTATTGATGAGGCTCAGGAGCAGAACAGGCTAAATCTTTCCTTTGATGAATACTGTTGTTTCAAAATGTGCATGGTTTTCAAGTTGGTCAGACTGGAAGTTGTATTATGACTTCATCACCTATGACTCACATGGAATGCATCCATTCTATCCAAACTTTTTGTTCTGGTAGGATTTCAACTTCCAAACACTGGCAGTGCTGAGAGCCAAAAGCAAGAATGTAACAGAGTGTGCCAGGCATCACAGTGTTTATGCCCTCATTTTAGCAAAATTTCTTCTAGACAATTTTGACTTTGATCAAGAATGTCGCTCTTTTTTTAGAAAAAATTGGGGGTAGTAAAATCACGGCGTTTTCAACCAAATTTAATCATTTGCTAAATGACATCAGCAAAATAGCAATTAAGGATCCTTATGCAGAGGCAATGTTTCTGCTCTCTGAGTAAGGATTCGACATAAAAATGCTAAAGTCAAGTTTTGCCTGGTGATCTATTATTTTCTTTTCTTTTTTGTTTTTTGAGTTGGAGTCTCACTCTGTCGCCCAGGCTGGAGTGCAGTGGCCGCTCCCGGCCACTGCAGGCTCAACCTGCTGGACTCCGGCGATCCTTCCGCCTCAGCCTTCCGAGTAGCCAGAATGACCGGCATGAGCTATCACGCCCGGCAGATTTTTTGATTTATCGTAGAGATGAGGTCTTGCTACCCAGGTGGGTCTTGAACCCGTGGGCTCAGGCAATCCACTCACCTCAGCCTCCCAAAGGCGCAGGATTACAGGCTGAGCCACAGAGCCCGGCCTGTGACCTATTATTTTCTTGCTCAACCTCAAATAATGAGGTGATCAATTGACCCTGAAATCATGAAGGAGCTAATTCAACAATCAGATACCTTACTGTAATAATAATGCCAATAATACCTGAGACTTAGGTGATGCTTTATAGTTTACAGAGAACTTTATGCACTTTCTCTCACTTAACCCTAACAGTGATTATTTGTGATGGGCAAAGTTGATACTCTTATTACCATGTCCAGGTCTAGCTCAGTGCTTGTTGCATACATAGTTGGTACTTGATAACTGTATATAGAATTGACGTTGTTGAATTTCAATTTTTTAGATATAAAAATAATGTTTAATGATTTCTGCAAACTCAGCCATACCAGATGAAGCTGCTAATACTTAAGTCCATGTCTTATGCCCTGTGTCCTGTGGTCTTGCCGTTGACATTTGTGAAAACACTTATTTTCCCCAATTGATTGTTGATACCAAAGCAAGCTACTATTCCCACAGTTATCCCTGGTGCCTTTGAACGGCAAGTATCTGAACAAGCTTGAGAATAGGGTTTAATGTAATAAGTCACATACTAAAGAGAAAAAGAGGAGGGAGGGGAAGGAACAGTAAGCAGAAAGATGATGAAGGCTTTGAGTGTGAATCAGAATGGCATTTAAAATACAATAAAAGTCACCCTGTAATTAGTAAACAGCAATATAATTAGAATTTTTTTTTTTCCTATTTACTTCCTTTAACTTGCAATAGGGGGAAATAGAAAAAAATGTCAAGGACTCAATCAAACAGATGGTTCTCAAGTTATTATTTTCCCCTTGCAGTTGTTTACAAAAAGAGACCCCTTTAGTAAAAAGTGACTCAGAGATTCTGGTGAGACCAGCAATTCTCTATGAGAAGGAGAGAGGAAAATAGTGGGAAGAGAACTCACATCATAAGCTTTTATTATGCACATTATTATGCCTCATTAATTAACCTAACCACTGTCCTACTGACGTCCCAGGCTCACTTCACAGGAAAAAATTAGTTTGGATTGCCAACTTAAATAGACAATTACAGGAAGATCAAATTATGCCTACATTGCATTCCATCGGGGCACCAAGCCAAATTCATGTCAAACTCATAAGACTGGAATATCCTCTAGAAAAACAACCCTGAAGAACCGACGTCACAAGCCATTTGACGTCTACACAGAGGATGTATTGATTTTGCCTGAGTTTCCTTTCTCAGAGTTACATTCTAGACCAAGAAAGAGGGCTTTCTGAGCATCTTATTTTTTGCCATACTGCAGCTGGCTAGATCCTTTGTTATGTCCAATAAAACACAATGACACCAGGGAAAATACCCCACCTCATGAGCTCCCATCCTTTATCCGGGCTGGCAGCTGTCATAGACCTGTAGAAACAGCTTGGACATTTAAAGAGAACAATGGGAGCTTCTAGTGTAGGTTTTCCACAGTGTTGAGGGAAGTTTTTCCATGAAAGAATGACCAAAAAGAAGGAAGCCCACCCCAGATTTTCAAGACCCATTATGAAATGTCTCTTGTCTACAGTACCAGAGACAACACTTTACTAGAGAGAATAAGAACAATCACTACAATGATTTCAAATAAGGTGATAATACTGGTAGTTCAGCTCTCAGAAATGGAAAGTAAAAGCCCACTGAAGAGTAAAAAGTTTAAGAATTTAAGCATGGAAGCCCGAATGTAACTTGGAAATAGATTGTCTTTCTCATTCCCATTCTAGGGCATTCTTTCTTTATAATCAGAGATACCTACCTGAAGCCTTTTTTCCATATTACATTCCTTTTAGGCAGAAAGTCTGCATCCTTCAAGAGGTGGAGTTTATTTGCTTCCTTTTTGTGATTTTCTATGAAGCAGAAATGATGTTTTGAGAATTATCAGCCAAATCTAAAAAAGGTAGACAGTTTTCACATTCTGTCTCTAAAAAAGTCAGCTGACATATAAACTCGGCTCCCTGGGGACCACTATGTTATGGGAAATCATGAGTTAACTCAAGGAAACACCACAAGGAGGAAACCAAGAAAGCAGGGGATGGTGAGAACTTAGGTCCCAGCTCTACAGCCCTTGTTAAATTGTCCCAACCAGCTCTCATTGGTCAAGCCATCCTTGCTGATGTCCAGGCATTGTGGAGCAGAGGTGAGCCATTCCTACTGTGTTCTGTTTGAATTGTAAGCAAATAAATGGTTGTTTATTTCAAGTGCTAAGTGTGGAGCGGTTATTTGCACTGCAGATAACTAAAACCCTCCAAATCTGGCATAGATGAGTCTCCCATAATCTTGTTTATGCCAAACAGCATATACTATCCCCCACAATCTCCAAAGCACAGATTTCTTCTTTTTTCTCCCTTGCACCAATTTTCTGCCCCTTAAGGATCTGGCAGAATTCCTCTTAGGGAGGAAACTGTCTTCATTTGTAAAGATAAGTTTCTGAACACCTGGGATTGAAGGCTCTGTGGTCGAGAGCCAAGTCTTCTGAGAAAAATGGCAAAACTGCTCTGCAAGGGAATGAAAGAGTAACTTTCTTATAGAGCAAGGGATGGAGTTGGGTGGGAGGGGGAAAGAGAGAAGAGAAGAGGAGAGGGGAAAGAAGAGGAGAGGAGGAGAAAAAAGATGGACTGGGGGCGGGGGAGGAAGTTAGAGAGGACCTGGGAGACAGAGGACTGTGTGGGCATGAAACCATCTCCATGAGAGATGGCTAAGATACATTTTAAAGTGAGAATTACTAATATAAAATTTGAATATGCTTAATATTTTGATGTTATTTTTCTTCCTGCCTTGCCCATCTTTTCATAATAAAACCACCATATCTTACTATATTCACACCAAAATCACAGCAACAACAACAAAAAATAGATACATTAAACTTCATTAAATTGAAAAGCTTTTGTGCACCAAAGTACACTATAAACAGAGTAAAAAGGCAACACACAGAATGAGAGAAAATAATTGCAAATTATGTATCTGATAAGGGATTACTATTCAGAATATATGTAAAAAAAGAAAAACTACTAAAACTCAAGAACACAATAACATAAATTCAAATAAAAATGGGTAAAGAACTTGAACAGACTTTTCTCCAAAGAAAATATATAAAAAGTCAATATGCACATGAAACAAAGCTCAACATTACTACTCATTAGGGAGATACATATGCAAACAACAATGTGATACCATTTCACATGCCTTAGGATGGCTATTATCAAAACCCTAACCACACTGACCAAAAACAAAAGAAAATAAAAATGGAAAATAACAAGTGTTGAAAACATGAGGAGAAACTGGAACCCTTGTGCATTGCTGGAGAGATTGTAAAATGAGGTAGTCACTGTGGAAACAGTATGACAGTTCCTCAAACAAGTAAGCATAAGATTTCATGAAACATGTAATGAAAAGTAAAACACTGTGAGTTTCAATAAGTATCTGTTGAATAAATGGTTGGTTAAACAAAAGAAAGAAACAGTGAAAGTATGATTTATAGGATAAAGCATTGCTCATAAAACCTAGGGTGTAGGGTGGCAGAACAACATGAAATCTGAAGTCAGAGAATCTGTGTTTAAGTTCCTCTTACTCATATGTGACATTGGTCAAATTGCTTTTCTAGGATTTAGACTTTTCATTTGGGAAGTGAGATTAATAGTAATGCTTCTCTCACAAGATTTTAACTGACACAAAGTCAAAACTACTTCTTTTTTTCTATTCCCCAAGACAATAGCAGCTTGGTGTATAGGATATAAGAAAGTTTGCTCAGGGTCTAGGTGGAAAAGGGGAAGGTGGCTATTCCTGTAAGGGCAGAACATATGGAGAACACAGGGTTGTTTTCCATAGTTCTTGCCAGACATGTGTCGGTAACTTTGTGCAAATAATTTCCATTTATGAATTGTTTTTTCTATTCATCTCTAATGTTCTGAATCTGGTGGTGGAGAGACATGGGGAGAAGAAAGGATGATCAATTTTGATAAGTCATCTAAGAAGGTGAAGAGCAAAGAGAATTAACATGAACCATAAAGGATCATTGAAAGTAAGCACTGTGTCCATGCTTCTCATTTTATCATTGCAATTGGGTCAAGAAAAGCAAAAGAACAGGAAAGAATTTTAGCTGTAGGGTGCATAAATTGTAACACTTAAATAGCAAATCCAGAGAATATACTTTGTTTTCAAACTAGACTTCTCCCTTGACCATCTCCCTTCAAGGGGAACAATGTCTCTGTTGGGGCAGATAATCAGCAAGTAAGCTTGGTTCTCTCTTTGGTCTTTGGTCTTTTCCCTCCTTAGTCAAGTGGCCTATATTTCCTTTTTCTCCTCTCTTGTAAAATGGTGGTAAGAATCACTTTACACATGGCTGAATTTGAAGCAATAACCTCTTTGCACTAAACTGATTTTGATCTCTGATCTTTTGTGATATGGAGATTGAGTTTTATTAATCTCTGCTCTAATATTGATTATTTCCTTCCTTACGTTGGCCTTGGGTTTAATTTGTTCTTCTTTATGGTTATTTTTAAGGTGAGAACCAAGTTTATTTATTTGAGACACTTTTTCCCTAATAAAGATGTTGAATACTATAATTTCCCCTCTAAATACTGCTTTATTGACATTTCTTACATTTTGTTATGTTGTATTTTCATTTTCATTCAGTTGAAAATACTTTCTATTTCTCCTCTTGATTTCTTCAAGAATTTTGTCTCAGGTCATTTAGAGTGTTATGTAGTTTTCAAATATTTGCAGATTTCTACAAATATTTCTGTTGTTGATTTCTAAATTGATGATATTGTGGTCAGAGAACACTCTTTGTATGATAAAATTCCTTTATTTTATGGTAAGAATATGATCTATCTTAGTAAATGTTTCATGTGCACTCAAAAATAATTTTTATTGTTATTAATGGGTAAAGTATACTATAAATGTGAACTAGGAAAAGTTGGTTAGTTGTGTAGTTCAAGTTATTTGTGTCCTTGTTGATTTTCTGTTTTACTGTGTCATAAACTATTGAGAGAGGGCTGTTGGAATATTCTACTATTATTGTGGGTTTATCTATTACTTCTTTCAATTCTACCAAATTTTTAAATTTACTTTGAAGTTCTGCTCATAAACATTTTGAATTCTCTCCTCTTGATCAATTGATCTTTTATTAATTAAAAAATTATTGTTTTTATTCCTAATAATAGTCTTTGATCTGAAATCTACTTTGCAAGTTAAAAATTTAGCTACTCCAGTTTTCTATTGATAGTTGTACCTTTTTGCATCCTTTAAGCCTATTTGTGTTGTTATATTTAAAGTGGATTTCTGGTAGGCAGCATATTGTTGGGTGTTGCTTCTTTATGCACACTTACGATCTCATCTCTGGATTTTAATGGAAATATTTAGACAATTTGCATTAAAGGTGATTATTGGCATGGTTAGGTTTAAACTTATCATCTTGCTATTTTTTCTATTTGTCCCATCTGTCCTTTATATTTTTCTGTATTTCTGCCCTCTTTTGTATTAGTTGAGTATTTTCTGTGAATTCCATTTTATCTCTTTTTGATTTTGTATAACTTCTATTGTTGTTTTAAGCAATTGTCTTCTAATTTAGAATACACATCTTTAACTTATCATAGTTTTGCTTCAAATAACATTCTTTTTCTTCGTACAGAAATTTCACAACAGTATACTTCTGCTTCTTTCTGCCTGGCCTTATGCTATTGTTGTCATAGTTGCTGCTGCTACATGTTTTATAAACCTAATATATTTTAATTATATTTTCTTTAAATAGTCTTATTATTTTAAAAATTAAATCTTAAGCAATAAGAATAATTACCATTTCTAGAGTTATTTATCTCTTTGTGTTGATGCATAGTCTCATCTGGTATCATTTTCCTTTATCCCAAAAGATACTCTTTAATACTTTTTGTACTGCCAGCCTGCTGATAATGAATTCTTTCCATTTTCATATATCTGAAAACATCTTTATTCTGCTTTAGTTTTTAAAAGGTTGTTTTTCTAGATACAGAGTACCTTTTTAAACCTCAGCATTTTAACCTTTCTTCTTGATGACGTTGTTTCTGATGACATCCTTATCTTTGTTTCTCTGTCTATAACTGCTTTTAATCTTTTCTCTATCAATTGCTTTGAGCAAATTGATTTTAATATGCTTGAGCATATTTCTTCAGTGTTTCTTGTGCTTTGGTTCACTGAATTTCTTGAATCTGTGGGTATATTGTTTTTCTCAAGTTTGGAAAGTTTCAGCCATTAGGTATTTCTTCAAATTTTTTTTGTGCACCCTCTCTCCTCTACATTAGTGTCTCCAACATATTAGGCTGTTTGAGTTTGTCCCATTGCTCATTGATGCTCTTCCTTTTTTCTTCTTTTTTTTTTCTAGTTTCTATTTATATATCTTTAAGTTCATTAATTCTTTCCTCTTCATTGTCTAATCTGTTGATAATTCCTTCCAGTACATTTTTTTATTTTAAAAAAATCACCTTTATTTAGGCATAATATACTTAAAATGTGTACATATTACAGTTTTACAAATGTGTAGATTTTTGTAACAATCACCACCAACACCATTGTCAAGTTGAAAATATTTCTAGCACTCGAGAAAGTTCCCTTGTGGCTCTTCCCTGTCAGTCACCCCCCCACCACTCTGATCTCAGACAACCACAGTTCTGCTTCCCGTCACTACAGGTGACAGGTTTTTACTATAGAACTTTATTGAAATGGAATCGCAAGTATGTACCATTTTATTCTGTTTTATTGTGGTGAGCCACAATAAAGTCATGAATGTTTTTGCATGTATTAGTAGTTTATTCTTTTTTCATTGGTGAGTAGCATTCATTTTATAGAGTGTATTCCAGTCATATTCCAGATATTCATTCACTTCATTTGGGTTATCAATTTTGGTTTATTTTGAATAGGCCTCTTTTTGACTATTTAAGTACCAGTATTTGTGGATGTGTTTTCTTTTTTTAAAAAGTTATTTATTTACTATAAAGATTTGGGTACAATTCAGGGTTAGACATGCAAACACTGATCATGCAGGTACCCTTGTTGATGAGGTATGCCCCTCCCTTCCCTAGCAGTTTTCCTCGACTGCCAGTTCCACCCCCCCCCCACTTCCCTGACAGTTTTCCACTACTGCCAATTGCTTTCTTATAGCATTATAGTTGTTCAAGGTCACCTTATGAGTGAGAACATATGGAACTCAGTTCTTTGTTTCTGTGCTAGATCACTGAGTATGATAGATTCCAAATCCATCCAATTTGCTGCAAAGTCCATATGTTTGTCCTTCTTTATGGCTGCATGATATTCCATTGTGTATATGTACCACTTTTTTTTATCCATTCCAGCTTCAGTGGGCAATATGGTTGGTTCCACATTTTTGCTATTGCAAATAGAACTGCAACAAACATGCGTGTGCAGGTATCTTT
The DNA here is from genome assembly GCF_000164805.1 of Carlito syrichta. Lineage (NCBI taxonomy): Eukaryota > Metazoa > Chordata > Mammalia > Primates > Tarsiidae > Carlito > Carlito syrichta. The sequence continues at coordinate 7,932 of NW_007231757.1, read as the reverse complement.
TTTGTAAAATAATTTGAGTTCCTCCGGGTATATTCCTAATAGTGGAATTGCTGGATCATATGGAAGGTCAATTTCTAGTTCTTTCAAAAATCACTACACTGTCTTCCAAAGAGGTTGTACTAGTCTGCATTCCCACCAGCAGTGTAGAAGAGTTCCTTTTTCTCCACATCCTCGCCAGCATCTGTTGTTGTTTGTTTTATTAATGATGGCCATTCTTACAGGGGTTAGGTGGTATCTCAGTGTGGTTTTGATTTGCAAGTGAGGCTGAGCACTTTTTCATGTGTCTGTTGGCTGCCCATATATCTTCTTTTGAGAAGTGTCTATTCATGTCTTGTGCCCACTTTTTAAAGGGGCTGCTTCTTTTTTTCCTTTCAGTGCGTTTGAGTTCCTTGTAGATCCTAGATGTTAGGTCTTTGTCAGACATACAGTTGGCAAATATTTTTTTCTCATTCTGTGGGCTGTCTCCCTGCTCTCTTGATGGTTTCTTTTGCTTTGCCAAAACTCGTTAATTTGATGAGGTCCTACTTGTCTTCCTGATTTCTTAAGGTATTGGCCTTTAGGGTTCTGAATAGGAATTGGTTCCCACTTCCAATTTCCATAAGGGTGTCTCCTGCACTTTCTAAGACTTTTATAATTTGAGATTTTACGTTTAGGTCTTTGATCCATTTAGAGTTAATTTTTGGGTATAGTGATAGTATGACTACATTATTAATAATAATATGCCTTAAAAATGATAATTTCTTATTTAGTTTGGATTCAAATTTATCCAGTTGGCTCTACAAGAATGTTATAGTGACTTTTCCTATGCGTGTGTGTGGGAGTGTAGTGGAGGGGGCCAATCAAAACAAGGCCTACGAAGGTTATGTTTTTGCATTCTTTTTCCAAAAATTTTTTTTTTAATTTTGAAGAGTTAGACATACAAATGTTCATTATGTAGGTACCCTTGTTGATGAGGTGTGCCCCGCCTACCCTGACAGTTTCCCACTACTGCCGATACTGCCTCCCACTAACCCTCCTGGAAGTTTCACACTACTGCCAATCCTTTTCTTATAGTATTATGATAATTGTTCAAGGTCTACTTATGAGTGAGAATATGTGGTACTCAGTTCTTCATTTCCATGATAGATCACTAAGTATTATAGACTCTAGGTCCATCCAAGTTGCTGTGAAATTCATAATTTTGTCCTTCTTTATGGCCATGTAATATTCCATCGTGTATATGTACCACATTTTTTAAACCCAGTCCTCTTTAGATGGGCAGCATGGTTGGTTCCATGTTTTTGCTGTTGTGAATAAAGCTGCAATGAACATGTGTTTTCAGGTATCTTTTTCGTAGAGTGATTTGAGTTCATCCAGGAAAATTCCTGGAAGGGGATTACGGGGTCGTATGGAAGGTCGATTTTTAGATCTTTTACAAATTGCCAAACTGTTTCCCTCAAAGGTTGTACTAGTTTACACTCCCATCAATAATATAGAAGTGTTCCCTTTTCCCTGCATCCTCTCCAGCAGATGTTGTTTTTTGAGTTATTGATTTTGACCATCCTGACTGGAATTAGGTGGTATCTCAGTGTGGTTTTAATTTGCATTTCTTTGATGACTAGTGAGGCTGAGTATTTTTTCATTTATCTGTTAGCTGCTCATATGTCTTCTTTTTAAAAGTGTCTAGGCATATCTTTTGCCCACTTTTTTTTTTTTTTTTTTTTTTTGAGGTGGAGTCTCACTCTGTCGCCCAGACTGGAGTGCAGTGGCCGCTTCCGGCCACCGCAGCCTCTACCTGCTGGGCTCCAGTGCCCACTTTTTAATAGGACTGCTTGTTTCTTTCTTTTCAGCACATTTGAGTTCCTTATAGATCCTAGATGTTAGGTTTTTGTCAGATATACAGTTGGCAAATACTTTTTCCCATTCTGTGAGCTCTCTGCTCTCTTGAGTGTTTCTTTGGCTTTGCAGAAGTTTGTCAGTTTGATGAGGTCCCGCTTGTCTATCTTATCTTTTATGCCATCGGCACTTGATTTTGAGCACATGCGTTTTGATCAGGAATTGGTTGCCAGTTCCAATTTCTATAAGGGTGTCTCCTGCATTTTCTAAGCTTCTTATAGTTTGAGGTTTTACGTTTAGGTCTTTGATCCATTTAGAGTTGACTTTTGTGTATGGTGATAGGTAGGGGATCTTGTTTTAATCTTCTGCTTGTGTTTACCCAGTTTTCCCAGCACCATTTACTGAATAGTTTTTTCTCTCACCTGTGATTGATGATGAAGGCTTTGTCAAAGTAATTTGGCTAAGTGTATTTAGGAATCTCTGATAATATTTTGTATTTATTCAGCGTCCGTTGTGACTTGATCTTTTTTTATTTCTGATTGTGTTTATTTGTGCTTTTCTTTCTTTTTCTTGGTCAGTCTAGCTAGGGGTTCAACAATCTTGTTTATTCTTTCAACAGGTTTTTTGTTTCATTGATTTTTTGGTATTATATTTTGTCTTCTGTGTTCTCTATTTGGGCTTTTATTTTGGTGATCTAGATTCTTCTCCTAAAGCTAGGACTTTGGTGGTCTTGCTTTTTCAGCTTCCTTAGGTGATTTGTTAGGCTATTAACTTATGATCTTTCCATTTTCTTCATGTGTGTTCATAGAGACATGAATTCCTCTCTTAGTACTGCTTTCATGGCATTCCAGAGATTTTGGTAAAATGCTTCTTCATTTTCATTTGTTTCCAGGAATCTTTTAATTTCTGTTTTGATTTCCATGTTGACCCAGGAGTTGTTCAGCATCATGCTGTTTAATGTCCATGGCTTTGTTGGTTTGGGGGGAACTTTGTTGGTGTTGACATTTATTTGTATTCCACTGTGGTCTGAGAAGGTGCATGACAGTATTTCTATCTTATGAAATTTGTTAAAGCTTGATTTATGGCTGAGGATGTGGTCATTCTTAGAGTACATACCATGTGGTGCTGAGTAGAATATATATTTCATAGTTGTTGAGTAGAGTGTTCTGTAGATATCAATTAAATCCATTTGGTCAAGTGATACATTGAGGCTCCAGATCTCCTTGTCAACTTTTTGTCTTAGTGATCTGCCTAGGGTTGCTAGTCCCCAGCTATGATAGTGTTAGAGTCAATTTTTTAATTTTATTTTACCTAAAAGCTGCTTTATGAAAGTTGGTGCTCCTATGCTTGGTGCATATATGTGTAGGATGGATATTTCTTGTTGATGGATTAAAACTTTTATCATTATGTAGTGACCTTCCATATCTTTTTAAATTTTTGATAGCTTAAAGGGTATTTTGTCTGATATTAAGATCATGACTCTTTCTTTCTTTTGTGTTCCATTCACCTGAAAATTTGTTTTCCATCCTCTTACTTTGAGTCTGTGAGTGTCCTTTCTGGTGAGACAAGTCTTCTGGAGACAACATATTGTTACATGATGTTATTTTATTCAATTTTTCATTCTATGTCTTTTCAGTGGTCCATTTAGTCTATTCATATTCAGACTAATTATTGAGATGTGAGAATTTATTCCTGTCATGAGGTTCTCATAGAGTTTATTGTTGCCGCCATTTGTTTATTTGTTTGTTGTCTTTCTTTTGATTTTTGAGTTGATTTATGTGTGTTTTCAATCTTTTTCCTGCATTCTTGGAAAGGACTTAGTTGTTCTTTTTTTTCTTTCTTTTGTGTTCAATACTTTCTTAAGTGTTTCTTGTAGAGCTGGTCTGAAGACAGTGTAAAATCTTAGGTATTGAATGTCTGGGAAGGATTTTAATTCTCCACTGCTGGTGAAACATAGCTTAGCTGGGTAGGTAATTCTTGGTTGAAATTGTTTATCTTTGAATATTTTGAAGATTGGATTCCATTCTCTTCTAGCCTGAAGAGTTTCTGTAGATAAGTCTGCTGTTATTCTAATCGGTCTTCTCCAGTAGGTAATCTTCCAGTACATTTTTTTTTTGAGTTGGAGTCTCACTCTGTCGCTCAGACTGGAGTACAGTGGCCACTCCCGGCCACTGCAGCCTCGACCTGCTGGGCTCTGGCGATCCTTCCGCCTCAGCCTTCCAAGTAGCTGGAACTATAGGCGTGCGCTACCACGCCCAGCTAATGTTTTGATTTATTGTAGAGATGAGGTCTCGCCAAGTTGCCCAGGTGGGTCTCGAACCCACGGGCTCAGGCAATTCACTCACCTCAGCCTCCCAAAGCATGGGATTACAGGCTGAGCCACCAAGCCCAGCTTCCAGTATATTTTAAATTTAGATAGTGTGTTTTTTATCTGTAGATGTTTTTATGTTGCCTTTTATAATAAACTAAACTCTTGAACATTTGAAATATAATTATAACTATTTGGTTGTTCTTTTTACAATTCTATCACCTATTTCATTTCTGGGTAGGTTTCAATTAATTGATTTTTCTCCTTATTACAGATTGTGTTTTCCTATTTCTCTGAAATACTAGCAACTTTTTATTGGATGTATTTATGTGTTCTTTGTTGGACACTAGTTATTTCTGTACTCCTGTTGATATTCTTGAGCTCTGTTTGGTAATATAAATGAGGTACTTGGAAATAGTCTGCCACTTTGGATCTTTCTTTTAAGATTTGCTAGCTGGGAAAAGAGAAGTTTTTAGTCTAGAGATAATTTGGTCCCTTTACTGAGGAAAAATTATTCTGAGTATTCTTTCCCATGGCTCAGAAGTTATAAGGCTTACTGCTCTTGTGACAGGGGACATTAACTATTCTCATTTTCCATTTTTGTGTTATCTCCAGAGTTATTCCCTCTACTCTTTTCAGGTGTACCCCCACCCCACCCCAGATAGTTTTCTGTCCCATTTATACTGAGTTGTATTCAGTTAAAGATTCATAGAGAAGTTCTCTCTCTCTCTCTCTCTCTCTCTCTCTCTCTCCCCGCCCCCAGCTTTTTTATCTCTAGTACTCCTCTGGTTGTGAACTCTATGTTCCCAGAATGTATAGATGTATAGGTCCACATCCCCAGTTCAGCAAAACCTCTGAACTAGACTTGAGTTTTCACCTTCTTTTGCCACAACCTGGAAATTCTAGCCAAACAGTAAGATGGGTTAGTTATAGAGCTCACTTCTTTGGTCTACCATCTGTTAGGAATCACTGCCCTTTGTTGTCTGATTTCCAGTACCTTAAAGTTGTAATTTTATATATTTTGCCATGTATACATGTATTCATTTATTCAGTTTGTTTGAGGTGGAAGGATAATCCAATCCCTGTTATTCCATCTTAACCAGAAACAGAAAACAATTGGTAAATGAATTTAAAAAAATTGGTAGGTGTTGGGCACACAGGATAAGGATTTAAGTTGAACATGTCCTAAAACATGTAATTTATTTTATTTTCCTCTCTTATACTTTCAGTTTTATAGTCTGGTATACTCATTGTTTTCTTCTGGCTAGTCCCAGAAATTTTGCTTTTTTGAGCTAGTTAATAAAAAATGTCTTTGGAGGATCCAAAGTCCCTATAGTCTCAAGAATTCATAGTGCTCATCAGAGCCTATTAATTTAATGAATACAATAAACTAAGGTTACATAGTTATACTTGCATATACACATACATACACACACACATATGAGGGGGATCCCCTAAAAATATGAAATTATTTTTTGAAGGGCAGGCCCCTTGTAATACAAGCTTCTCCCATGAAATAAATTTTCTAGAAACCCATTGGCAACAGTGTATCAGCTAGTGTTGTGAGGGGCTGGGTTCAACTTCAGTGAATTTTTTTAGAGTTTCTCTCAACATGTTAGCCCATTTCATGATGGGTGATTTACAAGCATACCTGCCCACACCATGCTCAGTATTCAGCAATTTTTGACAAAAAAATGGCAAATTTTGACATGCTCCACCCTCCCTATTCACTCCTTCTTCCCTGAGTAACTTTTTGCTTGTTTTGTTTTTGTTTCTGTGTCCCAAGATGGAAAAAGTCCTCAAACAGGAACATGTTGCCCATGTGGAAGAGGTAAAACAAAAAATGGCAGAAGCACTAAAAGGCATTATAACTAATTCGTTCAAAAACTGTTCTGAGCAGCAGAAAGAGCATCTTGATAGGTGTTTTGCATCAAATGGAGAGTATTTTGAAGATAAATGGAGTTTAAACATGCACGAAGAAATGCACAATTTTTTAATAAATAAATTCTGTCTTTTGGGTCACTCCCTTGTACACACAAATACTTTATATTCTTTATGCTGTAATGACTATATGGCTGATTGGTAGAGATATCTAAAAGCCTGAAAACTGAGATGACCCAACCATGATAGGATTGAAGTCCAGTCATCTTTTGAGAAACTTTGTTATAATCCAAGATTTCATTTTAGTACAGTTGTGTCCTACTGGGTGGTTGGATTAAGGAAAGGTATTCACAAGGCTGTTGTAAAGATACTGGGTGAAAGAGATGCTGCAATTTTACAGCATCCCTCTTTTGAGCCCACTTGTAAAAGCCATTATGATACCTGTCACACACACGAGGGAAGAAGCAGTGTCAGAGAGTTGATGAAGATGCTGTCTGGAATGAGGGTCCTGCAATAAGCCAAGAACATCTGTCACCAATATTTCTACTTCTCATGGCATCTGCAGTGTTCCTGTTTTTTCTGTATACTTCCTGTAGTCTTTATATCACTTTTATTCTCATCTCCTTAAACTACAGACATTCTGCTGCAGGATTAGAGCATGTCTAAATGTGTTGCTTTATGCTTTAAAGCCTTTGTCCTACCATCTGAGCCCACATTCTAACAAAGACAATCAAACCACACAACTTCTCATGTTACTTTCAGAGCCCCGCCCTCATCTCTCCCTTTCCTAAAACTCTTTTCCTTCACGGCCTCAACATTATCTCCCTATAAACTCCTAGACTTCATCTTAAATTCCGTATTTGGAGTTTGAAGTGTTTGAAAATCAATGGAAAATAAAAAGGCATAGGATCATATTATAATTGATTTTTAGTAGCCAAACAAAACTCTTTAATGAATGACCAACCTCATTCAAAACGTTCTGGATCAATAGTCACATTACATTTTAAGGTTTAAATCATTACAGAATAGAGGCAGAGAAAAAGGACAATTTAAGAGCCTAGGAATTTTTTGCTTTGAAAATAAAGTTTGTTTCATTTGGATAGTAATGTTTTTAAAAATTACCTTAAATTTCAATAAATCTATCCAATCTACTTTCAATGGGCAGCATGGTTGGTTCCATGTTTTTGCTATTGTGAATAGTGCTGCAATAAACATGCATGCACAGGTATCTTTCTTTTTTTTTTTTTTCATTAATCAGTATTTTTTATTATGGTTTTGTGGGGTACAGTTAAGGGTTAGGTGTACAATGACGTTTCATTCAGGCACCCTGTAGATAAGAAGTGTTTTCCCATCCCCCGACAGATATTTGCTACTGTTAATCCCATCCCCCTCCCCCCCATAGTTTCCCAGTACCATCCGTCATTTTCTCATAGTATTGCATTGGATGTTCAAGGTCCATTATATGAGTGAGAACATGTGATATTCGGATTTTTGTTTTTGTGAGAGGTCACTCAGTATTATAGACTCTAGTTCCATCCAGGTTGCAGCGAAATTCATGATTTTGTTCTTTTTTATGGCTGCGTAGTATTCCATCGTGTATATGTACCACATTTTTTTAATCCAGTCCTCTTTTGATGGGCAGCATGGTTGTTTCCAGGTTCTTGCTATTGTGAACAATGCTGCGATAAACATACATGTGCAGGTATCTTTTTTATAGAGTGATTTGTGTTCTTCAGGGTATATTCCCAGTAGGGGGATTGCAGGGTCATATGGAAGGTCAATTTTTAGCGCTTTTAGGAATCGCCACACTGCTTTCCACAGAGGTTGCACTAGTTTACAATCCCACCAACAGTGTAGAAGTGTTCCCTTTTCCCCACACCCTCTCCAGCAGCTGTTATTTTTTGAGTTGTTGATAATTGCCATCTGAC
>NW_007231756.1:82828-182049 GCF_000164805.1 Carlito syrichta | reverse complement strand
ATTGATGATGTTCAACTCTCTCTGGAACTATTAATGATCTACAAGATCAAATTGATTCTTTAGCTGAGGTAGTTCTACGAAATCGCAGAGGATTAGACCTATTAACTGCAGAACAGGAAGGAATCTGTTTAGCTTTACAGGAACGATGCTGTTTCTACGCCAACAAGTCTGGCATCGTCCGAGACAAAATCAAGAAATTACAAGAAGACCTCATCAAGCGAAGAAAAGAATTGTTCGAGAACCCGCTTTGAACCGGACTTAATGGACTCCCCCCTTACCTTCTCCCTGTCTTGGGCCCCCTCTTTTGCCTCCTTTTGCTCATAACCTTCGGTCCCTGGGTGTTTCGCCATTTTACTAATCTTATCAAAAGACAAATTGATGCTGTCCTCTCTAAACCTATCCAAATCCATTACCAACGGCTGGCATTGGCAGAAGGCACGGAAAAGGACTACTACGGCTCCCTCCCTACGGGGACGACATGATAACCAGAGGCATGTCTACCCTCTCCCTTTAAGGGGAACAGGGTATGAGCACCGGGATGAGTGTAGAACAATGTATTGCAAGGGAAGGTCTCAAAAACTTCGACCTCCTCTGGGTATCCCTGTGAGCACGCCTGGCTTGCGTAGAGGTTGGTATCTAATTTTCTAATTTTCTCAAAAATCAATTCTGGCTCTGCCTCTCCTCCCCAAAAGATACCAAGAGCCAATGGTGGTGGACTCGGAGAATCCACGGGAGGAACCGGGCCCCTACTCCCTCACCCGGTTAATGCTCACCATCCCTTCTGTCTTTGAACAGAAAGGGAGGAGATGTTGGGAGCCATTTTAAAAATAGCAATCATCTCATATAAGCCTTCTTCTTTGTCCTCCGAAAAGCCCGCGCGCGCCAACCCACAACACCCCTCCCACCTCCTCTCCTCATACCACCCACTACTCTTCCTCCTATCATAAGCCGCCACACGCCCTATTTCAGCCCGCCCCTCTTTGCTATGTATATAAGCAATCGCCTAACAATAAAATTTGGAGGCTTGATCAGAACACTGTCTTGCCTCCATTCTGCGTGTCTCCTGTCTCTTTCTGTCTCTTGGTCTCTCTCTCTCTCTTTTCACCAGCAGCAGGTAGTCCTCCTCGTGCCCACGTTTTACTTGTCCCGCTGGTCGGGACAGAAGAATACAAGACCAATATACAGACCTCAATTGTATATATATATATATACAATACTTTGATGGTTAGTTTTATGTGTCAACTTGACTGGGCTCTAGGACACCAGATTGCTGGTTAAATGTTATTTCTCATGTGCCTGTGAGGGTATTTCTGGAAGAGATTAGTATTTGAATTGGTGGACTGAGAGAAGCAGATGGCTCTTTCTAATGACGGTGGACTTCACCCAATCTATTGAGGGAATGATTTTTTATTTTTTTTAAAGGCAAAGGAAGGTTGGATTTACTCTCTACTGGCTAATCTAGGAACTTGAACTTCTCCTGACATCGGTGTTCCTAGTTCTCAAAGTTTCAGACTTGGGCTGGAATATATACTATTATCTCTTCAGATAAGTTTATATTGTCATCTTTCCTGGATTTGCAGCTTGCGCATGAAGGATTTGGGGATTTCACAGCTTTCATATTTGTATTAATGAATACCTTAAAATAAATAGTATGGTTTAAATAAGTGAACTGTGTGGTGTGCAAATTATATATAAATAAAACTCTTTTAAAATAAAAACTTAGGACATTACTCATGGTATTGCTAAAAGGATTATGTGAGCTAATACATGTAACAAAATTGAATACCTACTTGATACATACGTGGCACTTCATAAATGGTGGTGACCATAATGTGAGAGGAAAAAGAGGAAACAACCAAAAATAAACTTTCTTGGAAAAAAGATACTTGATGATATCACAGACCCAATAAAATAATGAATCCTAAAAAGACTCTAGGGACAAAGAAATTATGTAAAAGGTAATTGGCAGTAAACATTGAATTTATGTCTCCAAATCATTAAGATAAAGCCTTGTTGGAAATGATAACATAGAAAAGACTATAAGTAATATAATTGCTGATAACATAAGATAACAAAAATATAGTAACTTAGATGAAATGAAATGTGACATAGAGGGGAGATAAATGTAATTTTGCTATTTTCTTTCTTTAACAGCAAGGATATAATTCTGGTTTAAATGAAATGCAGATATAGAAAACATGATTTCAACTTTTTAATCTATCTATTGACATTAGTCCATCTATTAGCTATACTTTTATGGGCTTAAATATATGAAAAAGTTCTTCGTAATCTGTTCATTTAATATTGACGATTGATGTTTCAACATAGTAGGATAATGTCTAATTTTGAGTACACTCATATTTTTCTGTAAGTTTTACTTTTTTATACCACGATGTGTCAAAATTTTATAAAATAAAATAAATTAAAAATTGATAGTATCAGACTTATTTTGTGTGATGGTTAATTTTGTAAGTAAACTTGGCTAGACTGTGGTGCCCAGCTGTTTGGTCTAGATGTTGCTGTGAAGCTGTTTTAAAGACATGATGATTAACATTTAAATCAGTATACTATGAGTAAAAGAGAATACTCTCCATAATATGTTTTTCTTTTTTTTTGTTTTTGTTTGATTTGGAGTCTCACTCTGTCACCCAGGCCGGAGTGCAGTGGCATGCTCACGGCTCTCCCTGCTGGGCTCAGACAATCCACCTCAGCCTTCCAAGTAGCTGGAACTACAGTTGCACGCTATCATACCTGACTAATTATTTTTTATTTTGTTTTATTGGAGAGATGAGGTTTCATCAAGTTGCCCAGGCTGTTCTTGAACCCGGGGGCTTAGGCAATCCCCTCACCTGAGCCTCCCAAAATGGGATTACAGGCTTGAGCCACTGTGCCTAGCCCCTAATGTGGTTTTAAGAGAAAAGACGGAGGTTCCCTGAAGAGAAATACATTTTGCCTCTATAATGCCTTTAGACTCAAAACTGTAACCTCAACTCCTGTTAGAATTTCTTGCCTACTGGTCTATCCTGTGTGTTTCAGACTTGTCAGCTGCACAATCATGTAAGTCAGTTTATTAAAATCAAACACTCTCTATTTCTATGTATTTACTCACACACACTTAGATATAAATATATCTTATATAGTTATCACTCTATAAACATTTTATATATATATATATACACACACATACACACACACACACACACACACACACACAGAACTGGAAAATTCAAATACACTCTGCTTTAGAGTATGTGCCTCATCATGAGCTTTGACTAATTAATCCAAAGATCAAATACAAATCAAGGAAGATAATCCTTCACAAAGGCATTAAAAGATCTGAAATACAGAAATTCAAAGCAAGTGTTATATCTTCTTTTAGAAATATGTAAATAATACATTTTTAAAATTGATGGTCTTTATTTTTTAAGATCATTTTTAGGATTACAGGAATTTGAGCTGCTGGTTCAGAGTTCCTCCACTCCCTTATTTTTCTCTATTATTAACATCTTACATTTAGGTAGTATGTTTGTTACAGTTGATTCCTACTGATACATTGTTATTAAATAGGGTGTCTAGTTTGCATTAGTGTTGTACAGTTCAGTATATTTTGACAAGTGCATAATGACATGTACCCATCAGTATAGTTCAAAATAGTTGCACTGCCCTTAAAAAATGCCTAGAGTTTCCCTATTCATACCTTCCCCCAAACTCTTGACAATCACTGATCTTTTTACTGTCTCTACAGTTTTGCCTTTTCAAGAATGACATATATTTTTAAAAAATTATTCAAAGAATAGAAGACTGAAAAGGGCCATTAAAATATACAATCGCTTATTGATATCTTTTATTCCAGTTACTGCTGTTTGTTAAGATAATTTATATATTTAAATAAATAATTTCTACATATTAAGGTTTTAATGTAAATGAAAATACTTTATTTAAAGCTTATTTTTATTCCTGTAGATTTTTTTTTCTTATTGAACAATACACTAAATTGTGTTATGGATCCTGAGAAGAACAAATTATATTTTGAGGGTTTCATCATATGAACTTGAGATATTTGTATTTTTAATTTTTTTACAGCTATTCTGAATAATCATCTGCAGGTTGAAGCTGTTGTACCTATAAAATAATTGAAAGCTGTTTGGAGTATAAAGCAGAATTCTTTGTTCTAGTGGTTTAGAGAATTGCACTGACAATGAAAGATTCAAAATGCAATTTAAGTAGGAAATACTTGATACATTCTTTGTGATTATAAAATGTATTTGTATTGAGATACATTTTTAAAAATTTGAAAAGATATTTTAAAAATTGAAAAGATAATAACATGTTGAAAGAACACTACTATTTCTTTAACAGGTTACTAATAGTATATATTGTATTTTGAGGATTGATGACAATATTTTTTCTTTTTTTTCGTTGACCTGAAATAATTGTACATATGTATGAAAGATGAAGTGATACTATCACAATACATGTATATAATGAACAATGATCAAATTAGGGTAATTAACATATCCGTCACCTCAAATAATAATCAGTTCTTTGTGTTAGAAACATTCAACATCATCTTTCTTAGCTTTGCAAAAATATATAATAGATTATTATTAATTATATTCACACTACAGTTCTATAGAGCACTAGCACTTATGCCTCGTATTTAGCTGTGATTCTATATCTGCTAATTAATGTCTCCCTATATTTTATTTTTTAAATTGTGTTTTCCAAGTGATTGCTCAAACAATTTAAATATATAAATACTAGGTCTTTAAGTACTGCCTTTGTGTGAATAATATATTTGTGAGTTTAAAACATACACATGTGCTCTCAGTCTCTATGTTCTTTCATGGAGAGAAAAAAATATATAAAAGATATATTAGTACTTCTGTTTTCTAAATAAACATAGCTACCATACATTTTCATTTTATGTACTTGGTTTTACCTAAAATATTGCTACTGTGAAAAACAAAACCTTTTTAATTCTTGAGAGTAGTTGTGTTAATCAGGGTCAAATTGGGAAAGCAGAACCACTATGAGTTATGGGATAATGAATAGTATCAGCAATTTACTAGTGTATAACTAACCACCCCAAAACTTAGTGACTTAAAACAATAATCCATTATTTTTCTCATGAAATGCATTTTAGGTAGAAGTCAGTGAGGATACCTTGTCTCTGATTCATGGAGTATCATTTGTGATAGATTGGGAAATAAAATGTCTTTCTGGATGATTTAACTGCATGACTGACAAATTGGTTCTGGCTTTTATCTGGGAGAATCAGTGGAGTTATAAAGTACAGACCTAGTTTCTCTTCTTGTGGACATTTGCCCACTATGCTTGGGCTCCTCCTCAACATAGTTACTTAATTCAAAGAGTAAGAATCATAAGAGCATAAAGCAGAAGTCCATAGCATTTCAATAACCTAACCTTAAGAGTCACACAGTATAACCATCATACTGTGTTTTTAAAGCAGTCATATCAGTGCATGTCTGTCCACGTTCAAAGGAGAAGGATGAAAACACCACTCAACAGAAGTATCAATGTCACATTAATAGCAGAGCATGTGAGATGGGAGGTATTATTGAGGCCACTTTTGTTTTGTTTTGAGATCATATTCTTTCAAGATTGGCCTTATGAACTTAACAATTCATTGTTTCTGTATGTAAGATTCGCATATCTCATCCACAAATACCCAAGTTATGCCTCTTTAGGTCATCCGTTCAAAGCCTGGAATCTCATTATTTAATTTCTGGTTCATGTACAGGTGAGTCTCATCTGGTATGTTCTTTTTTTTTTGAGTTGGAGTCTCACTCTGTCACCCAGACTGGAGTGGAGTGGCCACTCCCGGCCACCGCAGCCTCGACCTGCTGGGCTCCGGCGATCCTTCCGCCTCAGCCTTCCGAGTAGCCGGAATTACAGGCATGCGCTACATGTCCAGCTGATTTTTTGATTTATTGTAGAGAGGAGGTCTGGCTGCCCAGGTGGGTCTCGAACCCGCGGGCTCAGGCAATCCACGCACCTTAGCCTCCCAAAGGCGCGGGATTACAGGCTGAGCCACCGAGCACGGCTATCTGGTATGTTCTTTAGGTGTACCTCCTTGAATATAATTCTTCTCCATCTGAAGGACTGTGAACTAGTGATCCAAGTCATCCTACCACACAGGCACAGGATAGCCACAATAGACATTCCCATATATAAAATATAAAAATGGAAGACACACAGCAGTGATGGATTCATAGTAATTCTGAAATTCAGCTTGGCTAATGTGGAGATTTTTTCCCATGTCTATTGGCTCTAACTTCTGCGCTCTTGCTTTGCCTTCTAAGTTATTCCTTTTTTCCAGTAAAAAAGGTCTTGTTTTATAACTGAGTATTATTTTCAGACTGATACCCTGAAATGTTTAAGGGTTAAAATATTTTTCTCATTTTTATCCTTTCCTTTTTTCAACCTGGCAACAATTTTTGCCATAATAATTCTCTTAATAGTTTTCTGAGTTTTCTGTGAATATTATAAAGTTCAACCCATTAAATGAAGGCCACACTCATACATATTTAATATTGATATTTAATACAACCTTTATATTCTTTCACTTGGATTCCCTAAGAGATTCTCTGAATCCTTGTTGTTTAGCTGAGATAATTTTCAAGGAGTGTTCTCAATGTCTTTAGAACCCTTTTTGTGTCTGAAGGCTACTACGAAGTACCACAGATCTTTAAAAATAATTTCAAAACATTCCCTCCTTCCAGATTTGATTTTTCCCAGAAGCCATTTCTTAATTTAAAAATCATTGCCATCTGGGTAGAACAAAAATAAGAAAGATTTTTATTTTTTTAACCCACCAAGTCTCAGTTCCACATATTATACAATGTATTATTAAGCTCATCTCTTTTCTCTTATATTTTATCATAAGCAGTGAGAATTCAGTTGGTACTTCTAATGTCCTTTCTGTAAATTACTTTCCTGATTCAAATTGATATATGTTACTGTATAACAAACCATCACAAACTTTAGTGGCTTAAAATTATAATAGTCTTTTTTTCTCTCATGAATCTTCATTTTGAGAAGACTTAATGCAAATGACTATTTACATATAATTTCTATGTTGTGTCAGCTAGGGTGACTCAATGGGAGGCCGTGGGATCCATTTTCAAGCCTGCTCACTCACATGGCTACAAGTTAGTGCTGATGGTCAACTTGGAGCTTAGCTAGGGCTGTAGGCCAGAGGACTCCATTCCTCTTCATTTTGGCTTCTATGTAATATTCTTGGACTTCATCACAGCATGGGACAGTTCTCTGGGTAGCCTTGAATTAACCCAGTTCTGCCCTCTTTTTTGCTTTTAGTTATCAAAAATAGTTGTAAAATATACTGGCAATGAAACTTTTTTTGAGCTGCGGTTCTCACTCTATGGACCAGGCCGGAGTTCAGTGATACAATCACAACTTACTGTAGCCTTGACCTCCTGGGTTCTTTTATGCCTCAGCCTCCCATGTAGCTGGGATGACAGGTGTGTACCACCCTGCCTGGCTAATTTTTTCGGTTTTTTTTTTTTTTTTTTGTAGAAGCAAAATCTCACTATGTTAACTAGACTGGTCTCTAAGTCCTAGGCTTAAGCAATTCTCTTGCCTCTCCTCCCAAAGTACTGGGATTACAGGTATGAGCTATCATGCCCAGTTGGGAATGCAACATTCTAAGATAAGGAGGTGCTGGTCAGAACAGTTTAAGCTCTGTTTCGGTAACACCTAGAAACAGGATATCCTTCAACATTTTAGTCCATTGTTATATCACCATTACGTATCTGAGTTATAAACCCCAGGGCAGGCTGCTTTTTTGTGGGTACTTCAGCTACAGTGCACTTGGGGCATATGCAGATGAGACTCCTCCATCTTTCCTGGGTAGCTTTCCTGAGCCATGAGCAACTGGCATGCTACATTGTTGCAGTGTTGTTGCCTAGGTTTCTGTTGCTCCTCACTGCCTATCTGAAAGTGATAAACGATTTTTCAAGTATCTTGTGTGTGTGTAGATGTTCTGTCTCATTGGACTCCGACAAGTTGCTAACCACAGTGAACCTGCCTCACACTGCATGGTGTATGTGCTTCAAGAATGAGCATCCCAAGAAAGAAAAGTGAAAGTACATGGCAATCTGACATATGCCTCAGAAATCATATAGCATCAACACCAATGCAGTCTTCTTTTTGAGGCTGTCATACTTGTCTTCCAGATTCAATATTTTAAGGTGAGGAATATATCCCAGAGTTTTTGGAGGAGTGTTGTTTTCAAAGTCACATTGTAAAATGATCATGTAGAATGGGAAATATTGTTGCAGTCATCTTTGGAAAATACAATCTGCCACAGGGAAATATTAGAGAAATTAAAACTTTAATAATAGTGGAAGGAATAGTGAAAAGAAGCTCTGAAAGTAGGAATGAGATGGTCATAGTTATCATTGATCAGTCAATCTGAAAAGCCAAGACTGTTTATTTACAGATTTGGGACAATCTATGGGAAACTAATGCTGTTACATAATCAAGCATTTGGTGATGAACTTTTCTATGCTCTTGGTCAGCAAGGCCAGCAGTCAAGAATAAGTTGTTGTCTGCAGAGCAGAGGAGTGAGAACAAGCTGGAACATGCCTGGCAGTCCTGAGTCTGTTTGTCACTCTATCTAACTGTAACATCTGTTGTAGTAGACACTAATAGCATCTGCTTTCCTTCCATCTCAAAAATCTTGCACAATTTATCCTTATAAGTTCTGAGCAGTGTAGTCTTATCTTAACAAATTTGCTACTGTACAATGTATCACACTGACAATTTACCAGGCAGAACATTATCACGTGAAACTGTCAATTCTAAATGAACCTCTGAGTAAATTTTCTTCTCAAGCTGCCCTAACTGAACAAGGTTGGGCAGGCTTAAGGATATTGTGACAGAGAATTATTATTAATTGGTGATACAAATAATGTTCTGTGAGTTTTCTCCAGAGAGACACAGTTATCTAAAATAATCCAATATATCATTAAAAGGCAGCAAATAAATAACATTTTTAAGCACATAATTTTTAACACAAAGCATGGAGAGCACCTCCCTTTCTTAATATTGTTAAATGTGCTTATGTAAAATTTTGCATTTTCAAGAAAATCTGAGCTTAACTTTGAAATCCCAAAGAATATTGATGAGTTTCATTATAAAGAGTTCACAAGTTACTCTTTGTATATAAAGGTTCTCAGATCATTTTTTAGTTTAAAGATGTCTTAAAATTTGCATAAACAGAGTTTTAATGCTTTGTAGTGAGATGTAATAGCTAAAGTTAACTTTTTTATCAATGTTGTTATAGCCGCACTGTGAGTATGGAGTCGCCAACACACTGAGAGTCAAAATTTTGAGTCCTTTATAGCTGGTGGTTGAGAACAGGCTCATGCCAGAAAGAAACTCTTGACCCCAAATGAAGCAAGCAAGGGGTTTATATAGAAAAAACCATAAAGTTACAGATTCTTAGTTCCAGATAGGGAGCAAAGGAGATTTTTCAAAGTACAGGTCTTTAAACCATAAGGGAGAGTAAATTACATAGTGCAACAGAACTGTTTCAAGAATGCTATAGCCCTCCAGGGGAGGGAATGGAAAAACCATAAATTATGGGCTACTGGGAAGGTTAGGGCAATCTCATGGAGGAGGAGTGAGAGTGGGAAGTGGAAGACAAAACGGAAGAACTACTACAAAATGGAGTTACCTTGGTTAGGTCATTAACAACCGTTTTATTCCTTCCTTTTAGTTGCTCATGAGTCAAAGCATTGAGTCATCTATCATGGGCAAAGGGTTGTACTGGGCTCTCATTTACATGAGTTTTACAGACACGATTTGTTTTTTAACAAACCAGACTATCCAATTTAATATACAGGGCCTGATGAGCAGACAGAGAAGGAGGAGAAGTGGGGGCCAGCCAGACCTGTAACTGTGGTGGTTAGCCATGGGTTTCAGTCAAACAAGGTTTGAAACCAGGATTTGTTATTTTCTCTTTCCTGTTTTTTTTCTGTCCAAATTTTCCTGAACCTTTTGGAGCGTGTCTTTAATGACTCCTGATTTACTGGCCTAAAAACAGCATGATTCCCCTAGGGCTACATAGAGCCTTCCTTAGGACAGGAATAATAAATCTAGACCTCTGTGACTTTGGAGCACAACTTCTGCTAAGGATGCAACTTGGTCATGGAGCTGATCCATGGCAAACTGAAGGTTTCCTATGTCTGCATCCATTTCTTGAGCCAGGTTGCATAAACCTAGCTTACTATGGACTAGAGCTGTTGGATAAACCTAGCTTACTATGGACCCAGCTACATTGAGGCCTATTAGGACAGGTACTAGTAAAGGGGTGGTGCACTTCCAATGAGCAGCTGGGAGACTGGGAGGAGTTAGCAAAAGGATTCCTTTGGGACCAGTATAAGTATATATCTGAGGAAGTACACAAATGGCAGAACATAAGGAAGGTTCATTGTTTATCTTTTCGGTGTGTAACACATTTCCAGTATGGGCAGAAGAAGTGATAGGCCTGATTACATTGTTGGTCAGTGGAATTTCTGGGCAAAGATAAAAGTCTACTTGTTGTAACTGGATGTAGTAAATTTCTTGGTTGGTAACAGCAGTGGGGGAGGTCTAGAAGGCCCATCCTTTATCAGCACTTGAAATGGACGGTAGGTCAAATAGCTCGACTTTAAATAGTACAGACTGTCCCTCCCCATATGTCCAACTTTGGTTGGCCAGGACCTCCATTGATGTAAAGAAAGTTAGGGAAAAGGAATAGACAGAATGTCGAGAATCTCGGCAGGGGAGAGGAGAGAAAATATCAGAGTGAGAGAGCCTTAGCTTGAATGGGTCGATCCAGTGTAACTGTCCATTTTGGTCGCTGTCCTTGACTTTTTAAACATGGGAATAGTGAAGCCAGGCAGGAATACCATCAACTTTGAGTGTGGGTGGAGTTGAGAGAATAATGCTGTAGGGTCCCTTCCAGGCAGGAGTTAATTCTTCTCTCTGGAACTTTTTGACATAGACCAGATCCCCAGGCTGGAAGAGATAGCAGGGCATGGAGGAGGGAGTTGGTAAAGCGGCATGGACGTTGGAATGGACGGCAGCCTGGACCTGTTGGAGAGACTGGAGATAGTTTAACGGAGACTGATTAGTAATGCCTTCAAAGATAGAGTCTCTTAATTGGGGTAGTAAGGGAGGGAGCCTTCCAAACATGATTTCATATGGGGTCAAACCAGCCTTGTAAGGTGTGCATTGGACTTGGAGGAGGATCAAGGGTAAAAGGTTTATCCATTTTTCACTGGTCTCTATTATTAATTTGGTTAAAGTAATTTTAAAGGTTCGGTTTATGCATTCTACCTGTCCAGAGCTTTGTGGTCAGTTTATATTTAGTACTTGCTAACCATTTGAGCTATGGACGAGGTACAGGCATGACCATTATCAGAGCCAATGGAGAGGGTAGACCAAACCTAGGAATAGTTTTGTTTAATAAATACTTTGTGACCATAAGTGCAGTTTCATTTTTGTGGCAAAGTCCTCCGCCCATCCTGTAAAAGCATCCACAAAAACTAGTAGGTATGTGTAACCCGCATGAGGGGGTTTTACCTCAGTAAAGTCCACTTCCTATGCTTCTCCAGGGCTTAGTCCCCGGGCTCTGATACCATTTGGTGGTTTTGGTCTTTACTTGCACACAAGATGGACATGTTTTAGTGACTGTGGCAGCAAGGCTTCTTAAGACTTGAATGTCATAGTATCAGTTCAGCAATTCAGCTAATCTAGTCTCCCAGGTGGGTAGTAGAATGAAGTTGCTTTACCAGAGTACATCCAAGGAAGACTGGGAGAATGATTTTGGCATCCTTAGTTATCCACCATCCTGAGGTTTCTTTTTGTGCTCCCACTAGGTCAGCTTGCTCCTCTTCTTCTTGGGTATAAATTGTCTGTTTTGGAAGTGAAGGAACTGGAAAAGTTTTAGTTATCATGATAGTGAGGAACTTGACTGGGAGCTCTGCTGCCTCACGAGTTGCCTGGTATTTCCTGATTTACTCTTAGGTAATTTCCTGTTGCCTCCAGAGTGTCTGATTTTTGGTGTCCTCTGCAATGGATGACAAATTCCTTTTGGGGAAGCCATATAGTCTCTAGAAGGGCTAAAATTTCCTCTTTGTTTTTTATAGTCTTACCTGCCACAGTAAGAAGTCCTTGTTCCTTGTAGATCATGGCATAGACATGGACAGTAGCAAAAGCATACCTGCTGTCAGTAAAAATATTTACCCATTTTCCTATTCTCCAGTGCAGGGCCTGGGTTATAGCAATTAGCTCAGCCTTTTGGGCAGATGTGCCATTGGGCAAAGTCTGTGACCAGATTATGTTGTGTGCCTTAGTTACCACCACACCAGTCTTATGAACTCCCTTTATTACCAGATTGCTGCCATCTGTGAATAGGTCAGCATCAGTCTGGTCCAGGGGAGTGTCCCAGAAATCGGGGTGGCTGACTTAGAGACATCCAACACATCTCACAATTTTGAAGTGGCATTTCCAGATCATCATTGGGCATCAGAGTGACTGGATTGTGGCTCTGAGTGGGGGAGAAAGTTAGTCTAGGATCAAATAGGAGCCTTTGATATTGGGTGAAATGGATGTTTGACATTCAGTGACCCATGGCCCCCCAAAGTAGGGCTTCTACAGCAAGGAGAATGGTCAGCATTAAGTTTTAACCAAAAGTCAGTTTGTCCCACTCCTTAATTAGTATAGCTGTAGCAGTGATGACTCAAAGACAGGATGGCCAGTCAGAGGTCCACTGGATCCTGCCTTTTTGACAAGTAAGCCACAGGTCGCATCCAGGGTCCTAAAGTCTGAGTAAGAACCCCCTTAGTGATTCACCACTGTTCATGAATAAACAAGTGGAAGCCAGAACTTGGGTAAGAGTCATTTCTAATAGTTGGAATGCTCATTCCTCAGCGGCAGTTCATATCAAAGGTTGATCCCCTACTGTGGCTTCATATAGGGGCTTGGCAATTTCAGCAAATCCTGGGATCCATAACCAGCAGCATCCCGCTACCCCCAGAAATTTCCATACCTGTTTTTTCAAGGTGGAGTGGGGATTTGAAGGATCATCTCCTTCCAGGCTATGTTTAGGGTTCACTTACTCTTTTTAAGCCAATATCCTAAATAGGAGACATCAGTTAAGCAGAGTTGTGCCTTTTCTGTTGATACACAGTAGTCCAGGTCCTGGAGAAGATGCAGTAAAGCCTTGGTGCCTTTTAGATGAGTGTCCAAGTCTGCCGCCATGAGCAAGAGATCATCTACATACTGGAAGAAAGTACATTCAGGGTCCAAGGCATGGAACCCCATTAGGTCCTGTTGCAAGGCTTCCCTGAAAAGAGTCAGGGAGTTTTTGAATCCCTGCAGCAACTGGTCCAAGTCAGCTGACTGGTATCCCCTGAATTGGGATCTGTCCATTCAAAGGCAAAAATGGGTTGACTAATGGGGTACAAGGGAATGGAGGAAAATGCATCCTTCATAACTAAATCAGTGTAAACCTGGTGTTGAGGGAGAATTAGGCTGAATAACATGTAAGGGTTGGGAACAGTAGGATGGATAGTTTCAACCCGTTTACTGACCTCCCTCAAGTCCTGAACTGTTGGTAGTCAGAGGTTCCAGGTTTTTGAATGGGCAAGAAAGGAGTGTTCCATGCCAATTGACATGGTGTTAGTATATTAGCCTTTAAAAGTATTTTAATATGAGGAGCAATTCCCCTTTGAGCCTGAAAACTCATAGGGTACTGACATACTCTGACTGGGGTAGCTGATGCCAATAGTCTTACCACAACTAGGGGGTGACTTTGTGCCAATCCTGATGGATTTGTCTCTGCCCAGACTGAAGGATATTTTTGTTGTAGCTGCTGAAGCAAACTTGACACGGCATTCTCAGTGGAGGAGTTAGAAGAAGTTAGAAGGTACTCTTCAGAGAATGGACAGTTAGAAGCATATGACAGGCAGTGGGAACAAACATTTCAGTTTTTTTCAGGTGAAAACACAATGGTTGCTCTTAATTTTCGAAGCAAATTCTGGCCCATGAGGGGATACGGGCAGTCAGGGGCTATTAGGAATGAGTGGGTAACCCATTTTTTACCCAAGTCAATGGTCCAATTGGAGGTGAGCTTGCAGCTTGTAATTGTGCCTGTTGCCCCTTGAACAGAAATTTTATTGTTGGACATGGTCCTAATGGTGACTTAGGACTGAAAGCTCCACCCTGGTGTTCACTAAGAGTTGGACTGGGTGGCCCCTGATAGCTGCAGTTACAATGGGCTCTTGGGGGCCTAAGGAAAAAGATCCCTGGTCTCTTCAGTCAGAGTTATTTTCAGTCTCTCCAGCAGTGGGCAAAACCAGGACTGGCTTAGGGTTGTCCATTTTTTGAGTGACAGGGACAATCTTTTTTCCAGTGACCAAATTCTTTGCAATATGCATATTGATCCTTAACCAGTGGGGACTGTTCAATCCCCTTTTGTCCTTTTCTAGTCTCCCCTTTTTTCTGGCATGGTGGTCTTGATTCAGGCTGAGAGACTTAGAGGGTAGTTACCAATATTTTTGCCTGGCGTTTGGTCATTTTATCTGCCTCCTGTGTCACCTGTTTTTTGTTTTTTAGCATCATGGTTATTAAAAACCTTTTAGACTACTTTGAACAGCTGGGAGATATTCATTCCTGTGAATCCCACAAACCTTTATGATTTTTTTTGGATATCAGGGGCCACCTGGGCCTCAAAAGCCAAATTTTGGGTGCTGAGAGACCAAATGGGGTATAGGTATGGAATGCTTCTTGAATATGTTCAAGGAATGCCCCCAGAGACTCCTCAGGACCTAAAGGATTTCAGTAGTTTTGGAAAGATTGTTAGGTTTCTGGGTTGCTCCCTCAAACCAGTTAATAGAGTCCAGTGACAGGTATCTAATTCTCTGGACCCTGTTTAAGTGTTAGGGCCCCAATCTGGATGAGAAAAGGAAAAAACTTCATTTAAAACTTCTTAACTTTCCTCCTCCGTACCCACAGTTGAGGTCAGAACAGAGTTTTAAGCCTCAGTTTTGATGTGCACTCACTCCTCAGAGGTAAATAGGGTTAGAAGGAGCTGCTGGCAATAATCCCAGGTGGGCCGATGAGTAAGCATGATTGATTCTACTAGAGAGGTCAGAACCTGAGGTTTCTCTGAAAACAGCAGATTTTGAGCTTTCCAATTACAAACCAGAGGTAGAAAGAGGAACACACACCAAAAAGTTTTGCTCAGTCTGATCTTCCCCCTGTGAAGGGGGAAATTCCAGGAGGGAAAGGAGAGGGAATGGATCTGTTCAGGATCAGAAGCAAGAAGCCAGAGGTAGAAAGGGCAAAGGGGAGGTAGAAGAATTGATGGTAGGTAAAGAAGCTTGTGAGATTTAAGGGGGAGGAAGGTGAGGGCCTAAGACAGACATGACTGGATCTTCCAGAGGATCCTCAGTAGGGGGATGCAAGACAGGGTAGAGCTGAGGGGTAGTCTCAGAAGGGATCAGAACAGGGGAAAACTGTGGGGCAAAGGAACACAATGGGAAAGGACAAAGAGACTTGGAGACAAGTATGCAAGAAGGATCCTGAGCTTTAAGAGAACATATTTTTAACTATGGAGGGGAAATTTGGGCTAAACTTAACCATTGGTTGATATAAGGGAATTGGTCAGGGTGACCAGAAGTCCCTGTGATGACCTTCCAGACAGACTGAGTGATACTAACATCCAGAGACCCAGTGGAGGGCCATTCAACATTAAACAAAGGCCAGTTAGTTTTACAGAGGGTCTGAAGCCTGCCTTTTGAAAGGTAGACACTGTAGTACTCAGTAAATCCAACAGAGAAATTCTTTATCATGCAGCACAGGGGAATGGAGGGTCAAGAAGCCTGTGGCCCCATATTGTCAAAACCAGTGAAGTAACCAAAACTGAAATCAGAAACTGATCCAAGACTCTATTCAGCAATGTCTTGGCCTAATGAATAGTATCTAAGGGACTGCCTCATCAGGCTATGACTCCCCTAATAGAATGGCCACAAACAGAACAGATTCTTACCTCCTAGGAGAATGCAGATGGACTCAGGTATTTTTGAGACAATGGGAAGCCAGTGGTCATTCCAACTCCCTCCGGGTCAGATGAGAGGTTATGGGGCCCTGGAACATCTCAGGGAGTGCCTCCCCTATAACTTCTCCACCAAGCTGGGAAAACTGGAGTGAGGCTGCTTCCCTAGCTTGGCGATCTCACTGGAGCCTCCAAACGTTTTAGCTGCACCATGAGTAAGGAGTCACCAGCACACTGAGAGTCAAAATTTTGAGTCCTTTATAGCCAGCGGTCGAGAGCAGGCTCATGCCAGAAAGAAACTCTCGACCCTGAATGAAGCAAGCAAGGGGTTTATATAGCAAAAACCATAAGGTTACAGAGTTTTGGTTCTGGGTAGGGAACAAAGGAGATTTTTCATAGTATAGGTCATTAAACCATAGGGAGGAAGTAAATTACATAGTGTGACAGAACGGTTTCAGGAATGTTATAGCCCACCAGGGGAGGGAATGGAGAAGCCATAAATCACAGGACACGATTTATGGCCTACTGGAAAGGTCAGGGCAATCTCATGGAGGAGGGGTGAGAGGGGGACCTGGAAGACAAAATGGAAGAACTTCTACACAATGGAGTTACCTTGGTTAGGTCACTAACATCAATTTCAATACAAACTACATATTCTAATTTATTGGGCATTATGTCTTTTTTTCTTTTTATTTGAGATCTCATGCTTCAGAGTTGAAAAGTTTTAAGTTGATGTATGTTACTTATTTCATAAGAAGAAAAAAAAAATCTCTGTTTAATATATCAACAAGTACTTTTGGTCTCTTATTCTGTGCCCAACATGCATCAAAATATATAGAGATGGAAGGTATCACATTTGTCTGGAGATAACTAACATTATTTCCAAGGAGACAAATTAGACACAAGTGTGAGAGAGAACTGAATAAAGACAAACAGGTTAATATTAAATGCTAATATGTATGATACAGACTTTTATGTAATGCACATTTTAAGAACATATTTGTTGCATAAGTTAGAAGACTTCCTGCAAAGGAAATAAAATTGAGGTTGGAAGATCAGATAAGATTGAGAGAATTGAAAAGGGTGAAGGAACATAGCCCTGAATGATGAAGAGTGAACAGTTTGGACAACCAAAAGGTTAATTTAGTCCTATCCTCTTAAGATTCTGAAATCTGTGTAGCAGTGTGCCAATAGAGTTATAAAAGGCAAGCTTATGGTTTTGAGAAGTTAACTGAAATTGTACATGATTTTGCATAAGTCTTGGGAAATTAAGATGGGAGTATATAGCCATGCATACCATTGGTAATTTCTAAACAAATTCATGGCATTTATTTCCTTTTAAAATTCTTTTTATAAGCCTACATACACAAACCCAAATTATAATCTGTAGGCAGATAATTGAAGCTCTTGGCTTCTTTTATTAAAGATAAGCTTGCTAGTTTTCTATAGCATCACAATAGTTTCAGCACTGCATAATCACACTAAAGCTTAACATTTAAAGCACTTTACATAATATGATTTTACTACAGCACAAATTAATGTTTAAAAGTCTTTTCTAACAAGTATATAAAATATATGAGAATGCAGTACCATTTAGAAAGAGCAGGAGTAATGTAACCATGAAGACTCATTTTAAAAATGATGTTCTGGTTCTCCTCAAATAACATTGACTCACTATTTGAATTAACTTAGTCATTTTCCTGAGCTACTTGATCTAGTAAACCATAAACACAAATTTTACTTTATTCAAAGAGAAATACTTTTTTCCAATTTCTATGCTAAGGTTTGCAGTTTTTAATATATTCTCTTCTTTGGGGTTGTCATAAACAATACATTAAGTTAATAATAATATTAATGATTTGTTCTCCCTTCTGTTTTTCAGACATGTGGCAGGCAAATTAATCTTCAGTGGAATATGCACATAGAATTTTGAATTTGGTATGCAAACGCATTTGAGAAGTAAATGTTTAAGTTAACTTTACTAACAAAATCAATGTCCACAAAAACTTTTGTATTTTAGGGTATATGTGTAGCCTCCATATCAGTTGCATTTAAAGAACATTATTCAATTTAATCTTTATTTTTTTTTAGTGCTTTAAAGATCTGTCTTGAGTTTGGATCTCTAAAAAGACACAGTACTTTCAATGACCCTTTAAAATACTTCTAATAACAATGAAAGAAAATTCATGGGTTTTGCATTTTTAATGCAGATTTAAGAGAAGTGAGGAGGACTTTATGAAAAAAAATCTTGGATTAATAGTTTTCTTTATTTGTTTAACTTTCAAGGAAAATGGTTCTTCTTAAGACCCTAGTCACAATCATTCAAATTATTATTGTTATTATTTGAGTTGGAGTCTCACTCTGTCACCCAGACTGGAGTGCAGTGGCCACCCCTGGCCCCTGCAGCCTCGACCTGCTTGGCTCCAGCAATCCTTCCACCTCAGCCTTCCAAGTAGCTGGAACTACAGGTGTGTGCTACCATACCTGGCTAATTTTTCTGATTTTATTGTAGAGATGAGGTCTCGCCAAGTTGCCCAGGCAGGTCTCAAACCCGTGGGCTCAGGCAATCCACTCACCTCAGCTTCCCAAAGTGTGGGATTACAGGCTGAGCCACCGAGCCCGGCTCAAATTATTATTAATGTAGCCTCTTTTCAAGTCAAAATAGATATTTAAACATATTTATTAATGAATTTACTTTCATAATAACTATAAGAAAAGAAAAGGCATTCTCTGCAATATTAATTATAATATTTATTAAAGTTTAAAATTGTCAGACTATTTCAAAAGTTACTTTTATAGATAATAAGTACTTAACCAGTAATTATTCGTTCTACCATTGGAATACAAATGCACATGAATCTTTTTTGGACTTTTCAGACACAAAATTGGATGTGGCATAAGCCTTTGATGATGTTATGCTAAATGTAGCCTGCAAAATCATATTTATTGATTATATACCTGATGTTTTAGATTGGATTTTCTGAAAAAAATTCTGAGATGGAGATTAATATGCAAGACATTTATTAAGGAGTGTTCTTAGGATCAAAGCTTGTGGAAAGGAAAATAGGAAGCAGAAATAGGCAGATGTTCAGCTGTGACTTTGTCCCAATAAAGGCCTCCCAGGGACAACAGAAGTGGAATTCAGGTTTATCTTAAGTTAGAGCGAAGGGTTCTACTCTCACATGAATCAGTCATTAAGTGTAGAATGCCTCTGAATGAAGGTGTGGCCCTAGAAAGGCAATTTTTTCTTTTAAGGTAATCCTCAACAAGATTCAACAGTAAGAACTGACTTTTCACAAGACTTACAGCAAATGGAGGGATATTTACTTCACTCTGAAGTGTCTGCAAGGTATATTAATTTCTCTACCATGGTCCTTATTTTTTCTTATAGACTCCAGGAGCAGCTCTTTCAAGATTCTGATGAATATTTATCAGAGGAAGATAAGTAGGACAAACCATAGTCCTCACTACTGAAGTTGGATTGGCAGACACAACTGTTATCCTCTCCCACCTTTGCTATCCATTTTGATCCCACTTCACTCAACAAGACACCTGCTAGTCATGATGACTTGCTTGGTGTCACAACATCGACTTTCATCCTTGAGGGATCTGAGTCCTTGCTCTCTAGGGTGTCCATTGCGCCTCTTGTCCATTTACCCTCACAGACGGGAAAGGGAGTAGTGCTTAAGAGGTGCACAAGAATATCATATGGGTGTCAACATATTCCTTCCTGCTCTTCTTGTGTATCATAACTACTCTCCCCAAAGAATCAGTGGCTCAAGTAATAGCCACTGATTATATTCTATGGGAGTCTTATTGTGTCTCCTTGGGAAAAAGCTCACCTTTTAAAAACTAAGACGTTTTAACTAAGAGTCTGTCTTTGTAGATTCAGGAGCACAAATTTCCTAAGTAGGTCAATGGGATTGATGATTCCTTGAACTGTTTTTTCCCTTTCTCAATCACTGTCGGCATCATGGTATTTCTTTCTCATAAAATTTCTGTGTTCTCTGGTATTTGTCCTGGATAGCCTCCTTTTTAATCTCCCTCATTTCTCTTTCTTTCTATTTTTTACAACTTATTCTCCTCATCAGAGAAGTATTCTAAAATCATAATTTGTCCTCTTTTTTCGTGACAGTGCAGGAATTCTGGCAATTTTATATTCTCATGTTACTTTTTTTTGGTGTTTTTACTTGTTGGAGTGTTTTACCCTTCAGACCACCACAAGATTTAATCCTTTTTCTCTAATATCATTTTATGTCTACAAAGATCACCTCATAGAGACTTTTCTGTATATCACATCCTAAAAGAACATTCAACATCTAGTTATTATTGGTTATATCACTGTGTTTTCTTCCAAAAAGTAGTACCTATCTAAAATTAGTTTTCACTCATTTATTTTCTTGTTTGTTATTATTTTCTTTTTTCTAGACTACAAGATCATGAAGGGGGATAAAACCTTTTCTAACTTGTTTGTGATGGTATATATAGATCTAGATAATTGACTGTCAGTTGCTGCCCATTTAATTTTTGTTAAAATAGCAAAAAACAAGACAATCTGAGCTGAAATTTTTGCTTTTTCCAGTAATTTTTATTTGACATATGACTAAAAGAGAAGGAAAAAAATGAATTTATGATAATGTGAAGAATGGGAAAATTGCCTGAAAAAATCAGCTATCTCAGTAACTAGTTAAAGATATGAAGAGGATGATTACATTTGGACAATAACCCAGAAATGAAACTAAAGTTGCATATTAAGTATGTGTAACTTCTCAGTCAATAACTAGAAGCTTGAAGGTCAATTTTCCTTTGGTAGCTTAGAGGAGTCTTGTATAGATGGGGATGGCAAATCTTAGAGTGATGGAAAGAAAAAGAAGGAGAAAATGGCCCTCTAAGTCAATTTGCTTTGGTATGTTTGTCCTTGAGCAGTGAATTTCATTGCTTACGGTTATCCTGTACTACCTGCTCAGCAATTTTCCAGGTCATTTCTCCCTTAAAGTTTGTGGTAGTGACACACTAATACAGTGTATCCAACACCCAAGCTATTTGATCAAGGCAGTCTATTTGCATGCAGGAGAGAAAAAAGGGCTACTTGATGATAGCTACTGCAAGAATTTTCATGTCTTTTTTTTCTTTCTTTAATCAGGTCTCTCAGTGATATAGTTTTTAATTTGAGAGTCTTTCTCTTTTTATTTATGAGACTGAATTGTAGAAATCATGACTTTCCTCAATGACCGTATGTTCCTGGATGCATGTGATGTTTTCAGGTATATGGAAGACCTAAGCGTGACCAAGGAGAATCTCTGGTCCTAGAATTTCAAGCTGTGGTTCTGAAATTTTCTCAGCGTGAGTTGGTTGTTTGACTTTTATTAGTGTCAACTTTGGAGTTCAGGTTGCTACTTGGAGGTGGAGGTTGTAAAACAATATGTGTGTTGAATACTTAAAATCAGATTTGCAGAAAGAAAACAAAACAAAATAAAAATGGAATAGATTTTCAGAGAAGCAGAGGTGAAGGACCAAGATGAGAGTAAGAGAGAGAGACAGATAGTATTTCTAATGGTTTTGCAGTTTTGGTTCTAGTCCTCTGGGAAGCCTAGCTGTAGTTTTTGCTCCTGGTTTTCATGAAATATTCATGCATGTTAAGAAAACAAATGACTCTATTTTCTTTGGCCTCAAGTATTATTATATGATTAATGTGATAGGGATGATATTGTGCATATATTGGTATGCTCTTTATCTTCATGAATGTGATTTACAAGTAAATAAACTTTCTACCAAAAAATAAGTCCTATCTGTTTGTAGGAAAAAAATTCTGAAATTGGGGGAAACATTATGATATACCTATATCTTAACTTCTTTCTCCAGAAGTAAGAAATATATTGCATTATTTTGAAATAAAAGCAGAAACTAAGGGGCCTTTGCCCTATTTGTATTTCATATTCTGAGAGGACACTACCTTATGGATGATCCTACTACAACATCAAAAAACTAACAAACAATAACAAAAAAGTAGTATAGAGTGTTTAGGTAGAGGCATAGTCCCAAAACTCATATATTCTAAATGATTTTAAATGTACTGAAGTCAATGGTGCTGCCTGTTAAATTTGGGAGAAAAGGGAAGTGGCACATACTGAGGCAGAAGAATTCTTAAACTGAGGATTGCAGAGAGACTACTGGGCAGTAACCAAATAGGAATCCTATATAGACCTTAGGATCATACGTTGAGACGCCTTGAGAAGGAAGTGCTGGGCTCACTAGAGTTGGTTGCTCACAAGAGTTCTCTCATCTTGCGGTCCCCTGACAGAAGGGGAGATACTGAACAGGCAGATGTGAATTGCCATCTCTGCAGGAGCCCACAAGGACCCAGAGAATAATCTAGCTGCTGAGAATAGATTTGGGGTCTGCAGCTCCTCATTGCCGGAGAAAGTGATGCTAGAGGAAATTCCCCAGTCTATGAATTTACTAGAAAGAAACTTTTTAAACCAGAAAGAAAAGTTTAACCTTAAAAGAACTAGATATCATCATTAGGTGACAAGGATTTTTTGTTTGTTTTATTTTGCTTTGTTTTTACTATTAGCACCGTGAGGACTTTGAGAAAGATCAAAGACATGAGAAACAAGACATTCTCTGTATATCTTCAGAGTAATAGTGAGTAAAGTCAGTCTCGATTATTTTTGCTGTGCTAACAAAGGATTCACAATCACCATCATTTAAAAATCAAAATGATTTATTTTTTACTTACATAACCATGTCTACCATGGGTCAGCAGGGGTATTTCCTCCTCATAGTCACTCAGGTAAACTGAGGCAGCCAGCATTGCTGGAGGGAAGAGAGAGGGTCTCACACTGACAATTCCATGCCCTTGCTCAGAATTCTGCTTACAGTTTACTACTCCATGTTCGGTACCAGTCACGTTGCTCCATCTAAACACAAAAAGTCCAAGAAGTACAATCCAACCGTGTGTCCTGAAAAAATGAGAATCAGATGTATTCCAGGGACACCACTATAATACCTGTCTTTTAATGAGTACTACTGATATCAGTGAGCAAATAAATTATTGTGTTGATCCTTTTCATTTAAGAAACTGAGATGGGAGAAAGTCATAGATGGATGTGCTTTTTCATGTACATTATACAAAGGTAAGCCCTAGAGCGGAGTAAAAAGTACTGAGCTCAATTTTTCTGCTTAATGAAGTAAGGGAAATACAAAGGTGAATAGTCTTGAGGGAGAGAAGCTAGACCTCATGCTTGTGTGACTAAATGACTTTTATGTGTAGAGGCATCTGATATTTATAACTGTTAGTGTAGTTGTGAGGTTAATCCCTAATGTAACCCAAAATTTCTGTAAAGTCTGTCACACCACACAATGTCTTTTATGAATGCAGGGTTTGTTTGTTTTGAGAAAATTAAGAGAGGTGAAGTCAAATATCTGTGTGGGCTATAGGGCAGGTGAGGAGTAGGGGAACAGTGAGAAAGAGAGAGAGAAACTGTAAGTTAAATTGAAAATTAAGTAGATGCATGGGCATGAAGCCTGTATGAGCCCTGGGAATTTTCATACATTGGTGAAGATGTTGGATTGCCCACAGAATATGGGATGGCTTACTGAGAACAATTTTATTTAAAATTCAAAGGCATGAGTAACTTTAGCTGGGATTGCAACAATATTCCAGTATATAATCTCTTTGTTTATGCTAGCCCAAAATACATGCCTGCTACTTGAAACCAAAGTATGTGAATAAACCAGTTTACTGAACACTTAGTAACCAAGAGAACTTACTTAGATTTGCTATATTCTTAACAAAAGAAGCATGACAATTATGTGAAAAAAAATTTATAGTGTACTTTATGCACTTATGTTTTTCCAGGTTAATTTTCCTGCATAACCAAGGCAATAATGTATGTTATCTATGGTCTACCTGTATTTTGGATGAGAGAAAACTTTATCATTTCAGCTTGAAATAATTTTTTTTGGCATAGGCCTTTAAATTCACAATAGTGCAAACTATAACAAAACAGCTATTATCAGCCTAGAAAATTATGTTCTATAAGAAAAGGATGATATTCTTCAGCTAAATTCTTTCACACATGGAGGATCTTAATCCTTTCATTTTTCAAAATTATTGCATGAAGCTTTAAAGGAGGTTTTATATTTTTTAAAAGAACATCAAGATATGTTGTTTAATTTTCCAGATTACTCCCAATAACAAATAAACTAAAAAGTGTTTAAAAAGAAGAAGAAATTAATGTGGCTGTTAGGAAAATGTTCTGTGAGGAATGTTATTCCTTGAGTCAGGCTTCTGACATGTGGAAAGGACAGATGCTCACACAAATGACACAGTCCGGCAGTCAACCATTAAGATGCTCCCTCTGCCAATATCACTTCACCCCTCCTGATAAAGGTACACATCTAAGTGTGGCTGTTGTGTGTCGCTGCTCCGGCCTGCATGTGGCTCATCTGTTTTCTCAAGTTGTGGCGTCTCTCCCTTTTTCTGAAAGTACCACGCAGAGGGAGATAGCTCTTGCACCTTATGTCAGCTCAGGGCACTCAGGCTTGGCACTGGAGAAAGTGAAGCTTGTAATGTCTAAATAAGTATTCTAAGTGGGCAATTTCGGTAAATTGAATGGCAGTCAATGGACCTTTCTACTACTCCCTTCCCTTCATCCATTACTATTACTTCAATGTAGGAGGTTTTAGCTTGGGGAAGATGTTACTGCAGAGCTCATGAATAACAGAAATTTTAAAATATCTTCCTCTTACAGCCCTGGACATTCCAGAGACCACATTCTCTACGAGAATTTAAGAAGGAAATTACATTTTACTACGTGCAGCTTAGGTAATGAGATTCAAACATTTAAAGCATTTCAAAAGTAGTGTGAAGACAGTACTTTATAAAAAAAGATTTAGCATTAAGTCAACTGTTAAGGTCCCTCAATATTATTATCAGCAAACATGTTCAAGTTCAATGATGTTTTTGTGTGAATGTGTAGATAATATGATCAAGCTAAAATTTGCAGCTGTGAATGAAAAATATACAGACTTGCAAACACTATAAAGCTAATTGCCTGTTTTTATTCCTAGCACACCATCTATCTATTCTATATTTAAGTCATGAACATTCTTTTTTCTAATTGTCTAATATTTTACATCATTAAGCTATTTCTTTGTAACAATTTGATGAAATACATATTGGAAGTTTTGAGAGAGATTCATAGAAAATGATACAATTTTCTAAAAACCAATAGAAACCAATTTACATGATATTGCTAGTAACTTGTTTCTCTTGAATGGGCTATAAAAATTTCATAAGCCTTTAATAAAGATAACTTTATATTGTATATGGAAATTATTTTAAATATCTACTTTTTAAATTTACACTGCAAAGTCTAAGACCATTGCTGTAACTTTGCAATCTTAATTTCAAATAAGACATTAAAATTGGAAGCATCAATGTACCTGAATAATCAAACTATTATTATATGTGCTTCAGTACCTGCCTCAAAACAGTTTAATAGCTTAAAAAATGTTTTCTATTATATAATATCTGTATTTATAAGTACAGGCGTAACTGGGTTTCCAGTGTGATTTGGTTTTAGTCACAAAGATGAAATAAGAAAAATGTTACTATATCTTTTTAATGAAAGTGTCTTCCCAATGTAATATTTTATACATACACAAAATACATATAAATGTATGCATATAGAAAGAGTGCTATTTTTTTTTTTTTTTTGATTCACTGCTGCTTATAGTTCAATGGTTGCTTGGTTCTGCTCTGGCTTCATCCTTTTCCTGAGGATTTAAAAATTAAAACAAAAATAATGACTTTTGATAATTTGCTTTTGGTTGTGGTAAAGGACTACATAAATAGACTGCTTTTATTCCTTTTGCTAGGTGGAAATTAAAGGTTCTTTTTATTTTTGCTTTTCTACTATATCTAGTTTCGGAGTTAACTGAATTGTAAGAAAAATGTGGGAGTTTTCTCTTTTATCAACTGCAATAGAGACAGTTTGAAGAAAGCTACATTCGATGGACTTTGAAGGAAGGGTTTGAGATTGAAGCAGAGAAGGTCTCATCTACCCTAGAAAATAGGTTGTTTACATAACAATCACTTGAGAACAATCTTTACTGGAACCAAAAGAAAAGACAGATGGAAGTTTGGTAAAACAATTTGTTCCTTTAAAAAATTACCTAAGTTTAGATGTAGAATGAGACTCTTAAGGAAATTGCTTTTATTCCTTTGAGAAATTTAGAGCTTGCAGATAACAGTTTTTTGTATCAACGTCATCAGCTGCCCTACTTTTTCTAGATCATATTATTCATTGAACTCAACTAAATAGCACCTTTTACAAGAAGCAAATAGTGAAACAAATGAAGATAAAGCAGTTGAAAGTTTGATGCCAAAAGAATCATTGCAAAGTGGGTGATTAGTAAGACTTATTATGAGCATGTCTCTTTTTTTTCCACAATCTACTAAGGCATACTTTTAGACTCCCGCATTATTAAGGAGCAAAGGTATATAAAATTGGGAATACTGCTTCACAACTTCGTGACTCATTTTCATCATCTTTAAAATTTTTTTTTTCACAGATCGTTCTTAGGATTGTTTAAAAATCATGTTCAGGAAAGCAAAACAATATTTTACAGTATTTTATCAAATGTGGGTGGTTCTGGAAATTTGAATCACCTTTACTAAAAAATGGATTTTCTTATACCTTAAAAATGATATTTTTCTCTTTCATCAGTGTTGCTTCCTATATGCTTGTGATCAGAAATTATTACTGTCTAATATACAAACTGTGATCATTCCTTACATTTAATACAGAAGGGGAAAATAATATGAGAAATGTCTTGTCTAGTGTTTACTTTTTTATCATTTAGGATTGCCATTAAATGCGTCTAAAGGCAGATTTCCTCATTTGCAAAACGAGAAAGTAGGCCAGGCTGTCTCTGGGCACTCCATTTATGACATAATTCTTGTAAAAGTTGTGATATTTAGAGATGTTTTGCTTTTTATTAGTAGTAAAATTTTTCAAATCTTTATACAATTTAATGTTCAGCAATAATTCTATACTTTTCTTCTGAGATTGTCTAATCCCGCTCCTATATGAAACATAATATAATATGATAATTTGATATATTCATAGAAAATGTATATTAGCTAAAATTTTAGTTCTAGACAATAGCTTAGAATGAAATTCAGATAACTTATTTTTTAAATTTCTTATTCTACAAAAAAACAAGAAAGCTAACTTATTTTCTAAAAATTTGTTCACTTATTGCAAACTATTTGGTTTTAATAAAAATAGAGATTTCACCTTAATATGATTGAGACATTGCCAGCGTTACAATTATAATGTCATGATTTTACTTCAAATAATTTAATCTGATTTTCTAATTGTTATAAAATTTAAGTTAAATCAAAGACTAAGCTAGAAGATGTACAGTTCTCAATAGTTCCTTTATTTTTTTCTCTTTGTCTAGTTCTATGGCACTTGCACCCAAATTAAGTAATTTATCTAAACCTAATTTCTAATCCCACTTAGAGCCACCCGATACCTGCCACCAAATGAAAGTACTTACAGCCTAATGCAACAATAATTTTTCAAGAAACTTAAATTAACTTAAACATGTAGTAAAGCATATTTTTAAAAGTTGTGACTGTGGAAAAGGGAACTAAGGAAGATAATCTAGAATGAACAAACAAAAGTAAAGTAAATAGTTGAGTAAATTTCAAGTACAATTGGACCAAAACAGCTTGAAAATATTACATATTTTAATCATCTTATCTGACTTTTTTAAACCCTTCATTTCTATTATTATGTATTTAATCTCTATTTTTATAAATAGTACATTTTTCATGCTGAGCAGGTAGCTCACACCTGTGACCCCAGTACGTTGGGAGATGAGACAGGCAGGTTGCTCAAGGCCAGGAGTTCAAAACCATTTGGGCAATATAACAAGTCCTCGCCTCTACAAAAAAGAAAAAAAAAAAAAAGGACAGATAGTCACACTTGTAGTCCCAACTACTTGGGAGGCTGAGGTGGGAGAATTGCTTGAGCTCAGGACTTTAAGACTGCAGTGAACCATCATCACACCATTGTACTTCAGCCTGGGAAACAGAGTGAGAACATGTCTCAAATAAATGAATACACAGTACATTTTTCAGCATTTGTTTTTATTAAGAGTGATTTGTAATTAAGTAAAATTTCGAGAGTTTGACAGCTGGAGAAATTTCATACTTTACTGTGACCCTTGGCACGTATATGGATAAAAGATAGAAATGTAAAATTGCAGGGTCTTGTGTTTTCACAAAGTGTGGAAAGGCTTAGCCTTTCACACATTATTTTAGTTCATGTGTGCATGTAAAAGCATCTAACGTTTCTGGTGCCTAAAAAATCATGCATATAGAAGTTTAAATTTCAGAGCTTTCTAAATTGACAAACAAATTCTTCTCTGCTTAAAAGAAAGAAGCCTGTTTTTCACTGTTTAATTTTGTAGATTCAGTCCTTATCTTGTAAAAACTCTCCCAAGAACATAGTGGGAAATGTGGCATTTGTCAGACTGTGCAGGGTATTTGCCCTTTTATCTCATAACAGTTCTTGCAATGCCAAGTGGTACATAGGATCAGTTTCTCAGCGTGAATAATGGAGACCATTGTAATTGTCCTCCATTTAGAACTTAATTTCTCTGCTTGATTTGCTGATCTAATTATATCACGTCTATTTTCATTATGAATTGGAAGGGATTTGGTATGTTTCCTATTGCTAGGATGTGAGGAAGAGTCACATACTGTTTTAACACAAGACTTGTCTCTGAGAAGAAACCATAGTATACTCAGTATCCATATAAAGTTATATAGCTGGCTTTCTTATACGTATGTATACATTCGTATTACTACATGTATTTAACTTGTATTTTATATATTTTGAGATGCCATGTGACTTATATTGGGTTTTGCCAAAAGTAGATCTCAAAACAAAGATTTGAATGTAGATAATTCATTAAGAAGGTAATTTTAGGAAGTCAGAAAAAAAAAGAGGGAAAATGAAGACAGGGCAACCAAGAAAAACTTGCATTAATTGTTGGATTATCACAGTCACCACCTGCAGCTCAATTCCTTTGGGAGGGAATTTCTGAGAAACTTAGAAACATGCCTCTGAATTACATTAAGGCAATGGGAGCCTAGGTCTTCTTTTGCCCAGACTTCCATCCTTGGTAGAAGATTGCTCTGGGAATGTCTTCTCCATTACTAACACTCCATGTTGTACTTAATTTCCATGAAACATTTCTAGTATTGGAGAAATTGTATTTCTGTGTTAGAAACCACGGTTTCAGGTGAATGCAGGCATATCAAGGGACCATGAAACGGGACATCAGAAGAACTCTACTGTCCAACACTTGTACCTCTTAGATCTACTCATGTGTCATAATTAACATACTTGTTGCTAGTATACAATGAAGATGGCTAGCTACAATTGCTAAACAAATCTTAAAATATGAGGTCAGTTGAGCCAGCTAATTCTGTTTCTGCAACTCATTTTAACTATATATTTAGTATTCTTTATCTTCACCTTTTGTGTATTCTAGATTATCTTCATCCTTAGGAGTATTTTATTTATTTATTGGTCTAGATTGCTTGCCTGGTGGAGTGACCCAAACCTTCGTTCCTCAGAGATATGAACTTCTGGTTACCTTGCCTTTGTTAGCTATGGTGGCTGTACTTGCATTTTTGCTATTTTTACGGGGCAGGGGAGCATCAAGAGATGCCCCAGTGTACCCCTCAAGTTCCAAGACATATTTCTTTTTGTTCTCATTATAAAGCATCAACCCTACCTATTTATGACAGCAATTCTTTTTTAAAAAATTTAATGGTCTACTGGCATGAAGTATCCAGAATGATTTGGTGTTAGTTAAATCATTAGGTTTAATTGGAACTCCTACTGTGTCTTTTGGTTGAAGCATTCCCTGATTCCCCATTGTGGCACATTAATTTCATTTACCTTTATAACCTAATGTAGCTTGGAAAACAAACAAAAAATTCCCTAAGATTGCTGATAACAGCCATTTCTATCCCAAAGTTCTTGGTTCCATGTGTTCTAGCTACTAGGCCCCCAAAAATCTAATTGTCACTGACTTAATATCAATATCATATCCTGAAAGTGATGTCTCCAACCTGTCAGGGTATCTCTTCCAAATTGTCATCTTAGGGAGATCTTTGAGTATTTATTATAAAATTCAGGGGGTGAATTTTTGGGCAATATATTATATGATGAAACTAGTGAATCTCATGAGTGGATGTTTATTGTTATTCTCCTTTGCTATGAAATTACTTCCTTGGTCTAAGGTAGTATTTCGTATTCCACATTAGTAAATCTGTCAGTA
The DNA here is from genome assembly GCF_000164805.1 of Carlito syrichta. Taxonomy (NCBI): domain Eukaryota; kingdom Metazoa; phylum Chordata; class Mammalia; order Primates; family Tarsiidae; genus Carlito; species Carlito syrichta. The sequence goes on along the minus strand of NW_007231756.1, from coordinate 151,580 downwards.
CTTGAATAGTAATGCTGGGGTGAGAAATAAAAACATCATTCCAGAATGAATTTTTGTTGCTGTAAGGATGCATCATGGATCCTTTAATGACAGAAGAGGTTTGATGTATACAACTTGCTACCAAGTGGTTCTCTGCTGCTGACAGACATTCAGTAATGTCTGTGGCTATAGAAGCCTTGGTAAAAGGGAGTCTGTGCCTCTGTGACCATGCATAACTTTCATTTTCCCACATAATATTTCACCCATTGCCTGATAAAGTAATTCAGAGGCATGTTTCACAGTTTCTCAGAGATTACCCCAAAGGAAAGAAGCTGGCTGGCATCTACTGCATAAGTAATCTTATCCACATACTTGCTCAGTATCTTCTCTGCAGTTGATGTTCTCTTGTAGGCACTGATGTGACATAGAATAGTCTTTTTACTTTAGGTCCATTTATATTCAGGTCTCATGTGTATTATTCTTCACTATAATTCTTTTATTAAAGCTTCCAGTCTTGTTCCTACTAGTCCCCATTCCCCATTCCCCAAGGACCTATGGGGGGGGGGGGGCAAAATAAGCCGGAATTTATTTATAAAAAATTATGTATTTATTCTTACATGTTTAAACTTCAGTCACCTTCCAAGTACTCGTTGATGCAATGCACCTATCAAGATACTTTTTCCACTGCTCCAATTTCTGAACTCATCAGTTTTGACACCTTTCAGTGCTTCTGCTGTTTTTGTTTCACCTCTTTCACATCGGCAAAACGTTTCCCTTGGAAACGTTTCATAAGGGGAAGCAAACAAACCAAAACGGTGCTGGGGCAAGATGGGGTGAGTAAGAAGAGTGGGGCACAGGAGGGTCATGTCATTTTGGGTTAAAAAACTGCAGAACACTCAGTGTGGTGATGGCAGCTGTGTTGCTGTGGTGGAGGAACCAGTCACCTGTTTGCCAAAACTCAGTTTGCTTTCTCACAAATTGTGATGCAACCTTCTCAAAACTTTCAGATAAAAAACTTGGTTGACTGTTTGACCCAGAGGAATAAATTCCAAGTATAATACAAGGGCTCACCCTCCAAAAGAGAAATCTAGTTTTTTGGGAGGTCTCCTCTCATGTAAATATGTTTATCTCAGTTAATTTTTCTTCCATTAAAAATAATTAAGTATATTACTTAAATTTCTTACCACTGGGAAGATTTCTCTTCACTATATCATTAGAGCCACCCCTCAGTAGAGCTGTGTGTGTTAAGTATTCATTTCAGACTTCCACTCATGCCAAGTTAATCCAACTATCAACTAGGCACCGAATTTTTTATTTTTTAAAAATAAAGTTGAATAGATGACACCAACAAGACTATTGGTATAAGATGTGGGAAAGGCAATTGTGTAACAGAGACAGGTGATGTGTGAAGAGTTGGGCTACTTCTTCATGCCACATATTGTGTCTTCTTGACCTCCTTGGGTACAAAGTACGCCATTCTCATAATACGGTGGAATTCTCCTGTGCACATCCAATTTTATGTCATAGTGGAAGTGAAAATATCTAGCTTATATGTTTGCTCTATTTTTGTTGCAATTGATGTCCTGCAGTTAGGCACCTAATCTCTCCTCACACAAGAAACATACCACATTTTTCTTTTCGTATGATAAGTAGTTTTCTCTCTAAGATGTGTACTTCTATTGAGACATACTAGAAACTCCATATAACAATTTTATCTGTTGTGGAAATCACTGGTACCACTGGGTTTCTCAGAGTGATTGTATTTCATCCTAAACCTGATGAAGAAACTTCTTTTGCTTATAGAGTCGCCTGATAAAAGGCTTGAGAATATATTAGCAAGAATGCTATATGCTGCCTCCAAGACTCAGAAAGAACTATCATGTACGTTATTGTTAGTGTAGGAGTTTCAAGAAGCAATAGTTTGTTTCTTACCCTGTAGGGGATGTTGCCTTGTGTTAAGATCATTGAACTTTTAGAATTCATCAGTGTAGTGAGGTCATCAATATAGTGAACTAATGAGATGTTGTATAAAGAGTAAAGGAGATTAATTTTTTTTAATGGAGAGAACTGATGTCTTAGTCTGTTTCGCATTGCTATAAAGGAATAACTAAGGCTACATAATTTGTAAAGAAAAGAGGGTTATTTGGCTCCTGGTTCTGCAGGTTGTACAAGAATCATGGGCCCAGCGTTTGCTTCTAGTGAGGACTTTAAAAAGCTTTCAATCATGGTGAAAAGGGAAGGGAGCCAGTATGTCACATGGTGAGAAAGGAAGCAACAGAGAGAGGGCAGAAATGTGCCTAGTTTTTCTAAACAGCTAGATCTCTCGGGAACTGAGAATGAGAACTCACTCGGTCCCATGAGAATGGCACCAAGCCTTTCATGAGTAATCTGTACCCATAACCCAAATATCTCCCACTAGGCTTCCCTCCAACACTGGGATCACGTTTTAACACGATATTTGGAGGGGGCAAATATCCAAACTGTATCAGCAATATAGTTAAAATAGCCCTGGAAAGATAGTGAATATTATTTTCTTTCTTTCTCAGGTAGGTATAGACATCTTTACTGATGAGAATTAAAAATCACATTTTCTAGATCAGGGTTTGTCAAACTATAACCCATAGGCCAAATCTGAAACATCATCTATTTTTGTAAATAAAGTTTTATTGGTATACAGCCACATCTACTCATTTACATGTTGCCTGTGGTTGATTTTGTGCTACAATGACAGAATTGAGTAATTGTAACACAGATCATATGGCTTGCAAAGCCTAAAATATTTACTAAGTGGCCCTGTACAGAAAAAGATTGCTGATTGCAGCTCCTGATCTAAAGCTGCATAACAAGTACCAGAAGCAGTGTTGCTCTCTTTTGGCAAAGACACCATCAGATATAGCACATCAGCTGCAATGTTTCTACTATTTGTTTAAGTTAATGATAATGTATTATCATCTTCATGATTCATCTATCTTTTTCAGCAACCATACTGGTATGATGAATGGGGATATTGTGGGAACCATCACTCCTGCCTCTTTTAAGCCTTTGAGGGTTGCACTGACATTTTGAACCTATCCATGATGCATTATTGTCTTTGATTATCATCGATGCCAGTGATTACAGTTTTAGAAATGTAGACTTGACTCTTCTCCACTGGCCAGAGAAGTTTTGCCAGCTAATAAATATTTTCATTTCAACCATGTGCTCCTAGCACAGGGAAGCAAACACAGCCTGGGTTCACATACTTATTGGACCCCAGATTCGTGGGAACCAGTGCTGTATTTCCTGCTGGCCTCCCACTCCCCACATAACAGAACCATAATGACATTTGTCTCAGTGAAGACTCTATCCAACAGCTCTCACAAAATTAAGTAATTCCTTTCCCCACTGTTCTATTATTCTGGTAACCAGTCAACACTGGGGATATATTTACTATATATACTTGTGGTGAATTTAATAATCAGTGTTCTCTGCCTTAGATTTCCATAAAGTGTTTAAAATGATAAATCTTATCTCTTGTAAGAGTTCACATTGATATCTTCACTCTAGTTAAGTTGGTCTTCCTGATTTTTTCCCAATAGACTTTAAGTTACTAAAAATGGACCTATGTCTAGCACATTTTTGATCTTCTGCAAATTGTTTAGCACCTTGCACACAATAGAAACATAATATATATTTATTGATCGATATATCTATCATGTAGAACTTTCTGTTGCAATATTCACAATTCTGACCACCTTTTAACTCAATTCTATACATTTGCCAAAGGAAACATTTTACCTATTAATAATTTATTAGATCATGACTGTACATTATATTTCTCCAAGTCTCTGTTTTCCTCATGTATTTGTCATGTACTTGTTTTTCTGTTGGAAACTTGATCATATAACACCTTATTATCTGCTTCATATTTAATATGCCAAATATTTTTTGACTTTGGCATTCAATCTTTATTTATAGTACTCCATCTAACATAATTAATTTCTGAGAAAAATCAGATGCTTGCAGTAAGGTGAGTACATATGTAAGTGTGTATATGTTGTGTGTGTGTGTGTGTGTGTGTGTGTGTGTGTGTGTGTGTGAGACTGTTGTTTAGCCAACTTAGTGGTTGGGGCACCCATCCCCTGTTCAACTGAAAATCCTTGTAAAACTTCTGACTCCCCAAACTTCACTACTGATTACCTGCTTTTGGCCAGAAGCCTTATCAATATCATAACAGTCGATTAGCACATATTTTGTATGCTGCATGAATGATACAATTTATCATTATAATAAAGTAACCTAGAGAAAAGAAAATGCTATCAAGAAAATCAAAATGAAGAAAAAATATAGTACTATTTATTAAGTGAAAGTGAGTCATTATAAAGGTCTTCCTTCTTGTCATTTTTCACATTGAATAAGTTGAGAAGGAGGAGGTAGAGGCAGGGCTGGTCTTTCTGTTTCAAGGATGGCAGAGTTGGAAATGGAGGAAGTGGAAGTGAGGGTAGGAGAAGCTGGCACACTCAGTGTAACTTTATTTTCTGTCTGTCTTTTTTGCTTTTACTTTTTTTCTAAAAATATTTGTGTTGTGCCAATCTCTCTTTCACAATTTGCTTTGATATTAGTGCCCATATTATCAGATATTTCATGTTATAAAAGAAGTAAAAAAGCAGTCTTGAGTGATTGAAACTCATCTGCCAGACCATCTAAGTAAATTTGTTTTCTGGCACTGCTTCCTCTACATCTTCTTTCTCATTGCCTGGCCCTGGCTAGAAAGGACTCAACTCCATCAGATCATCTTTTGTTAATTCCTCTAGTGTGCCCTCTATTATTTCTTGAATTTCTCCAAGATTCATACCTTAAAATCCTTTACCTCCCCCATAGCTTTTTGCCACATTCACAATGTCTTTCATAATTTCCTCGATTGTAAATCTTGTGAAACTTCTGGACCCAGTTTTCTCCAGTTAGAATGATTGATTTCTGGCTTGATGGTTTTCAAAATTTTTTCTATAACAATAACATTTTCAGTAGTGAAATCTTTCTAGACTTTAATGATGCTCTCTCAATAGACATTCTTTTCCATAACTTTGACAGTCCCTTCTATAGAGTACCATGTGTAATAATTTTTAAAGGTCCCCATGTCCCCTTGATCTAGAACTTGAATTAGTGACATTGCATTTGGGACATTGTGTTTCAGGGCCAATAGACCACTTCAACTTCTTCAGTGTTGAACTCATGGGGTTCTGAGTGGCCAGGATCATTGTGTAACATCAAAAGAACTTCATAAGGCAATTCCTTACTGGCAAGGCACTTTCACTTCAGGGATAAAACTTTAAATAAACCAGTCCAGAAGGAGAGTTTTTGTTGTTTGTTGTACAACCAAAAGACTGACACTTGGTGTTTACCTTTTCCCTCTAAGGCTCTAGGGTTAGAATTTTTATAGATAAGTGTGCTAACTTTACAGATTAAGAATTTATAGATAAGTTCTAATCATAAACCTGACTGCATTTGTCAAAACAGTAGAGCTAGCATATCCCTCCCTACCTTAAATTCTGGTGCTTGTTTCTCTTCCTTACTAACAAATGTCCTTCGTGGCATTTTTTATAATACAGGACACTTTTGTTTGCATTAAAATCCTGTTCAGTCAGAGTGTGGTAGCTCACATCTGTAATACCAGCATTGAGAAGCCAAGGAAGAGACTAGGACTTGAGACCAGCCAGGGCAACAAAATGAGACCCTGTTAATATAAAAAAATTTTTTTTTAAAATATTAAACACATAAAAAAATTTGTTCAGGCAGATATCCCATCCCCTCATTTATTTTTTAATCACATTTGGGAAATTCTCTGCTGGCTCTTGGTCAGCAGAAACTGCTTCTGTTATCCTGATGTTTTAAAAGCCAAATATCCTTCTAAAATTACCATACTATCCCTTGCTGGCATTCACTTCCCAAGCTTTAGAGCCTTCACCTTAATTTTTGACTTCCAGGTCATATAATTGCTTCACTTATTCCTGAATCATATTAGGATCTATAGCATTACAGGATGTTTTAAGCAAATATTTGTAATACTTGAGTCCACTGCAATAACAACAGGAGACGTCTAGAAAATTATTGCAATAGTATAGTATGTACTACAGTTAATTTTAGCATCACATATTGATAAAAAACCCTTGAACAACTAGGCATAGAGGGAAGATACCTCAAAATAGTAAGAATCATCTATGATAGACCCACATCCAAGATACTGCTAAATTGGAAGCATTTTCCCTGAAAACCAGAGCAAGACAAGGCTGCCCACTCTCACCCCTCCTGTTCAACACAGTGTTGGAAGTCCTAGCTAGAGCAATCAGACAAGAGAAGGAAATCAGGTACATCCAAATAGGAAAAGAGGAGGTCAAGTTATCCCTTTTTGCTGACAATATGATTCTATACCTTGAAAATCTAAGAGACTGTTAAAAAAAGTCTTCTTGTCCTGATAAAGGACTTTGACAGAGTCTCAGGTACAAAATCAATGTGCAAAAGACAGTCACATTCTTATAAACCAACAACAAACAAGCAGAGACTCAAATAAAAAGCACAATCTCATTCACAATAGCAACAGAAAAAAAAAAAAAAAAAAAAAAAGAAAAGAATTATCTTGGCATCTTCTAACCAGAAAAGTGAAAGACCTTTACAACAAAAACTACAAAACACTGTTCAGAGAAATCAAAGATGACACAAACAAATGGAAAAATATTCCATGCTCATGGATTGGAAGAATCAACATTACTAAGATGTCCAACCTACCAAAGGCAATCTACAGATTTAAAGTAATACCCATTAAATTACCATTATCATTCATCTCAGACCTACAAATGGCAATACAGAAATTCATATGGAAACACAAACGACCATGAATAGCCAAAACAATCCTCAGTAAAAGAAGCAAAGCGGGAGACACTTCCAGACTTTAAACTTTATTACAAGGCTACAATAGTCAAAGCAGCCTGGAATTGATACAAGAATAAGCATATAGACCAATGGAATAGGACTGAGATTCCAGAAGCAAAACCTCAATTTCTCAACAAACTCATCTTTGGCAAAGCGTTCACTAGTAATCACTGGGAAGAGGAGAAATGATAAATGGTGCTGGGAAAGCTGATTGACCATATGCAGAAGATTTAAACAAGATCCCTACCTATCACCATACACAAAAATCAACTCTAAATAGATCAAACCCCTAAACATAAAACCTCAAACAATAAGAACCTTAGAAAATGCAGGCGATAACCTTATGGAAATTGGAACTCACAACCAATTCCTGATCAAAACCTCAAATGCCCATGTCATAGGAGATGAGGCAAGTGGAACCTCATCAAACTGAAAAGCTTCTGCAAAGTAAGAGAAACCATCCAGAAAGTGGGGAGACAGCCCACAGAATGGCAAAAAAATATTTGCCAACTGTATATCTGGCAAAGGCTTAGAATCTAAAAGGTACTCAAAAGCGCCTAAAAGAAAAAAAACAAAAAACAAACAGCCCTATTAAAAAGTGGCAACAGATAGGTATAGACACTTCTCAAAAGAAGGCATATGAGCAGCCAACAGATACATGGAAATTTGCTTAGGCTCACTCATCAACAAAAAAAAAGAAAGTTAAAACCACACTGAGATACTACATAACTCCAGTCAGGATGGTCATCGTCAATAATTCAAAAAAACAACAGATGCTGGAGAGGATGTGGGGAAAAGGGAATGCTTCTACAGTTGGTGGGAGTGTAAACTAGTACAACCTCTGTGGAAAACAACGTGGTGATTCCTAAAAGATCTAAATAGCAACTATCTATATGACCCAGCAATTCCTCTTCTGGGAATATACCCAGAGGAACTTAAATCACTCTACAGAAAAGATACCTGTGCACGAATGTTTATTGCAGCACTACTTGCAACAGCAAAAACATGGAACCAACTGTGCTGCCCATTGAAAGTGGACTGAAGTTTTAAAAATGTGGTATATATATATATGATGGAATATTACACAGCCATAAAGAAGGACAACATTATGAACTTCACAGGAACTTGGTTGGACTTAGAGTCTGTAATACCTAGGGATCTATCATAGAAACCAAGAACTGAGTACCACATGTTCTTACTTATAAGCGGATCCTGAACAATTATCATAATACTGCAAGAAAGGGATTGGCAGTAGTGGGTAACTGTCAGGGAGGGAGGGGGAGCACACTTCATCAGTAAAGATGAGGCCCAAATTTTATCTGTATGATATGACCAATTGTATACCTAATCCTGAATTGTACCCCACATCTTTAAAATAAAAATTAAAAAAAAAAAATCTACAGCACTACAGGATGTTTTAAGCAAGTATTTGCAATACTTGAGTTCACTGCAATAACAATAGAAGATGGCTAACAAATTATTTCAGTAGTATAGAATGTACTACAGCTAATTTTATAGAGTGATTATTTAATAGTACATCTTTTTTTACATTTCTATTGACTGAAAATGGCGCCATGTATTGGTCTCTGTTTCTATACCTACGGGGTATTTCACGTTTTGGTGTTATTATAAATGATATTGTGATTTTAGTTTCAAATTTTAATTGCTCATTGCTGTTATATAGAAAGCAATTGACTTTGTGTGTTAACCTTATATCCTGCAGTCTTGCTATAATGATTTTTTAGCTCTAGAAATTCTTTAGTTGCTTTTCTGGGATTTTCTACATAAACAACCATACTTTTTGCAAACAAAAGCAGTTTTATTTCTTCCTCCCCAATCTTTATATCTTTTATTTTCTTCTTTTGTTTTATTGGATTTACTAGGAATTACAGTATGATGTTGTACAGTAGTAGTGAAAGGGAACATCTTTGCCTTGTTCTCAATTCTAAATACAAAACATTTTGTTTCTCATCATTATGTATAAAGTTTATTGTAGGTTTTTTGTAGATGTTTATTATCAAGTTGTGGAAAATCCCTTTATAGCATGCTGAGAATTTTTATCATGTTGGCTTTTTCTGCATCTATTGATACAATCATATGATTTTTCTTACCCAGCCTGTTGATGTGATTAACTACATTAAATGATTTTTCTAATGTCAATATAATCTTTTATATCTAGGTTAAATCTTACTTGGTTATGGCATATAACTCTTTATATATATACAGTTGGATTGGATTTATTGAGGATTTTTGCATCTATGTTTATGAAAGGTATTTGTTTGTAGTTTTCTTTCTGGTAGTATCTTCATCTGGTTTTGGTATTATCGTGATGCTGGCTTCATTGAATGAATCAGAAAATGTTTGTTCTTCTTCTATTTTCTGGAAAATATTGTAGATAATTTGTATTATTTGTTCCTTAAATGTTTAGTAGATTTCACCAGTGAAAACATCTAAATCTGGTTCATTCTGTTTTGGAAAGTTATTAATTATTAATTCAATTTTATTAATAGATATAGACCTATTCATATTATCTATTTATTCTTGTGTGAGTTTTGGTAGATTGTCTCTTTCAAGGTATTGGTTCATTTCACCCAGGTTATCATATTTATGCATATAAAATTGTTCATAATATTCTATTACTTTTATAATATCCATAAGATATATAGTAATGGTTCCTCTTTCCTTTTCTCTGTATGTAATTTGAATTCTCTTTCCCCATCTTCTTGGTTAGTGGATTTTTTTTGATAAATTTTATTGATTTTGCCGAATAACTTCTTTTTTTATTTAATTTGCTTTCTTTATTAATTTTCTGTTTTAAGTTTCATTGCCTTCTCTGACTTTTAATTTTTTTCTTTTCTTTTTTTATCTTTGAATTTAGTATTCTCTTTTTTCTACTTTTCTCGGGTAGGAGCTTTGTTTATTGATTTTAGATTTTACTTCTTTTTATTTTTGACTCTTGATAAGCATTCTTTTTTATTTACATTTTATTTTAAAGATGTGTGGTATAATTCAGAATGAGGTATACAATGGATGCCATACAGCTAATGTTTGGGTCTCCTTTTGGTTCCCACTTTGTCTAGTTTGAGATCAGGTACCCTTATTGTTGTTGTGTGCCCCTCCCCCACCTCCACCCTTATCCCACTATTACCATTTCCTTTATTATAGTATTGTGGTCAATGTCCAGGATCCGCTTATGTACTCTGTACTTTGTTTCTGTGATAGATCGTGGAGTATTATAGACTCTAATAGCATTCAAGTTGCTGCGAAGTCCATATGTTTGTCCTCCTTTATGACTGCGTAATATTCCATTGTGTATACGTACCACATTTTTAAAAATCCAGTTCAGTTTTGTTGATTTTTACTTCTTTTTAAATACATGAATTCAATGCTATAACTTTCTGTCTAAGCATTACTTTTCTGACATCACACAAATTTTTAAAGGTTATATTTTTTGCTTTCATTTAGTTCAAATAGTTTCTAATTTATCTTGAAACTTCTTTTTAAATCATGTATTATTTAGACTCATGTATTATTTAGAGGTGTGATGGTCTATTCTTCAAATATTTTAGAATTTTTTCTATCTTTTTACTATCGATTGTTAGTTTAATTCCATTGTGATCTGAGAACAAACTTTGAAGTCAATTCCTTTACATTTGTTAAGGTGTGTTCTATGGCCTAGAATATAGTCAATCTTGATGGATGCTCCATGTGATGTTCAAGAGAATTCTGCTCAATCTATTCTTCTATTTTTGAATAAAGTAGTCTACAATCATCAATTAGATTAAGTTGGTTGATGATGCTGTTTAGTTCAATGATATCCTTACTAATTTTCTGCCTACTGGACCTGTAGATTTTAACAGAGGGGTGTTGAAGTTTCCAAATGTCATAGCAAGCTTGTCTATTTCTCCTTGCAATTCTATCAGTTTTTTGCCTCTTGTATTTTGATGCATCCATATTATTATGTTTTCTTGGAGAATTGACCTTTCTATCACTATGTAATGTCCCTCTCTACCCCTGATAATTTTCATTTCTGAAGTCTTCTTTCTCTGAAATTAATAAAGCACTTCAAATTCTTTTTTTGGGGGGGGAGGTTGGAGTCTCACTCTGTCGCCCAGACTGGAGTGCAGTGGCCGCTCCCGGCCATCGCAGCCTTGACCTGCTGGGTTCTGGCGATCCTTCCGCTTCAGCCTTCCAAGTAGCTGGAACTACAGGTGCACGCTACCATGCCCGGCTGATTTTTTTGATTCATTGTAGAGATGAGGTCTTGCCAAGTTGCCCAGGCGGGTCTTGAACCCGCGGGTTTAGGCAATCCACTCACCTCAGCCTCCCAAGGTACAGGATTACAGGCTGAGCCACCAAGCCTGGCTTCAAATTCTTTTTGTTGTTTGTTTTGTGTTTTCCCCATCTCTTTGTTTCTAATTTATCTATTTATTTATTTATATTTAACTTAGGTTTCCTGCAGACAACATATAATTAGATCTTGTTCTATTTAACTCACTATGGTAGTCTCTATCTTTAAATTGGTATATTTAGACCACTCATGTTTATAGTAATTATTGATATAATTAGTATTTACCATATTTTTAATTGTTAAAATCTTTGTCCATTTTCTGTGTCTTCCCCTTCATTGTTTTTCTGACTTCTCTAGTTTTAGTTGAACTTTTTGTAATGATTCAATTTTCTCTCCTTTCTTACCATATCAATTATACTTTGACTTTTTTATGATTGCCCTAGAGTTTGCAATATACAATTACAGTTGATCCAAAAACACCTTTAAATAACACCATGTCACTTTATAGGTTGTGAAAGTACCTTGTAATGGAGAATTCCCAATTCTTCCCTCATGTCTCTTATAACATAATTGTCATTGATTTTACTTAACCATAAACTGTAATCACTGAATACACTGTTGCTATTATTATTTTGAACAAATCTGTTGGACTGTTCATAAGGAGTCTGGCTCTTGTTTAAAAACCTGTGTATGATTTTCCAGGTTTACTCACAGGTAATTACAAAGGCTTTACCTGGCAGATCCCACTAGTAAAAACTATCCTCCTCACATAGGACTTGATGAACAGCCAGCACATTAGTTTCTGAAAGAAGTTGTAGTAAGGGCTCAGACTGCTCTGGTATATTATGCTCTTCACGTATTTGTATTCCTAGGCCCTGTGCTTCCTTACCAACTCTCTTTATCTGTGATCTTGGACAGAAGTCTTTTTTAGATTTTCTACTGTGGCTTCCTCACTGATGGGAGGAATACTTGAAGACACTTTTCCCCACTCCAACTTAATATTCAGTATTTCTCCACCTCTATCTCTATTTTACTCTTCCCTCAACCTCAGGGTGCACTAAACTGCCAGAACCTTTTTGTTGAGACTTCCATCAATGGTAAGAAAACTTTATGTCTTTGCTTTGCTCATGACCTTTAGCTAGTACTGTGTTCCATGGGGAAAGGAGGAACAGAGAGAGTTGTTTAGTCTTGCTTATATCATTGCAGTAGATGACCAAAGTCTTATATCTTTCACTTAAGGTTTGTTGCTTTAATCAGCTACTTTGATGCCTAGCAACACAGCTCTTTCTCCTGGCTCAATTGAGCTTCTGACAAATAAATAAACAAACAAATAAAATATTTATTTATATGGACGATATTCACTTGGAATAAACTTTTTCTATTTCTTCTCTCTTACACTCTTTCTTGTTTTCTTTTTATCTAGATCTGAGTTTCTGGCCCATATTAATTTATTTCTTACAAGGCAGTTCTACTGTGACAAATTCTCTCAATTTATGTTTGTCTGAAAAAAATTTATTCATCCTTCTAAAATTCCAGAGACAGAATTCCTGGTTGGTGTTGTCTGTTTTTCTTTCAAGTCTTTGAATATTTTTCTCCACTTTACTTATTTATTTCAGAGTTGTGGGGGTACATGTGAGTATTTGCTACATAAGTAAATTGTGTGCAGGTGAAGTTTAGGATAGTAGACAACCCACCTTGTGGGCCATGTGGGCTTCTTATCTTCCTCTCTCCCTCTTTTACCAGTGCCTGGCATTATTTGTAACCCCCTTTGTGCTTGTGTGCCCAATGTTTAGGTATGCTTATTCTACTCTCTTCTTGACTAAATGATTACTAAAAAAGTTCAATGTAATTCTTATTTTGTTACTCTGTAGTTGTGTTTTCTTATTTTCTCTCTTTCAAGATTATCTTTGTCTTTGATTTTCTGCAGTTTCAATGTGATATGTCTAGATATAGGGGTTTTCTTGGCATTTATTATTTTTATTGTTTTCTTACTTTAAAGATGCGGGGTACAATTCAGGATTAGATATACAAGTGGTCATTGTACAGGTAAAGTTTGGGTCACCCATTGGTGCCCCCTTTTCCGGGTTTATTAGTGGATTTCTATGCTTTTTTTGGGATCTGTGGTTTAGCGTCCACCATGAATTTTGGAAAATTCTCAGCCATAATCTTTTCAAAGATTATTTCTTCTTTTTTTCTTTTTTCTTTTCCTGGTATTCATAGTGTACCTTTCGTAATTGTCCCATAGATTTTAGATATTCCATTCCACTTTTTAAATTTTTTTTCTCTTTCCATCTCAGTTCTGGAAGTTTCTGCTAACATGTCTTTTAGCTCACAGATTCTTTCCTCAGCTGTGTCCAGTCTACTGATGAATTCAACTGTATTTTTCATTTTGGTTACAGGTTTGTTTTTTTTTATTTCTAGCATTTCCTTTTGATTTTTCTTTAGAGTTTCCATCGCTCTGCTCTCATTACTCATCCATTCTTGCATATTGTCTACTGTTTTTATTAGAAGTCTTAACCCATTAATCACAGTTATTTTAAATTCCCACTGTGGTAGTTTTAGTGTTTGCCTTATATGAATCTCATTCTAATCTTTTTTTTTTTTTTGTCTTTTAGCAAGTCTTGCAATTTTTTGTCAAAAACTAGAAATGACATATTGAGCAAAAGGAACTGATATAGTTAGGCTTTTAGTGTGAGTTTTATATTTATTTGACTAGAAGAGTTTGACTGTTTTTCCCATTTGCTGTAGCCTGGGTGTCAGAGGCTAGAATTTTCTCTTGTGTCCTTGTTTTTTTTGTTGTTTGTTTTTTCCTCTCCTATTGTTTTGGGGTGTCTCTAGAGATTTCTTAGATCAGAACTAGTTTGTAGGTTTTTAAGCTGTAATCCTCTATTATTATACAGGAGATTTACTAATGTGGTTGTAAGGCGAGGGAAAAGGGAAGTCCTATGACTAGTTCTATTTCATAGAATGCTAGAGGGAACTACAGTTGGGAGTTTCCCTATCCCAAAGTCAGCTGGACTCCGGTCTAACCTCAGTAGGTTAGAAGGCTTTAGTAAAATGTTTCCTTTGTGGGTAGGTCTTGTTAAGAGGAACAGAAAACTCCGGGCATATTTCAAAACAGCTAAGTTTTCCTTCTGTTTTCTATAAGAAGGAGAGGATTATTCTGTGATATTTATAGAAAGATCCATGTAGAATACAGTGTGAGAGCCCCTCTAAGACTAGGCCCCATTGAAGTTTATAACTCTCAAGCTTGTCTATACTGAACCTACAGCAATTAATTGATTATAGATTAAAGCAGGGCTTTCTAACCTCTGGGTCATAGACCCATACCCACCCATGGCCTGTTAGGAATCAGGCCACAGAGCGAAAGGTGAGCAGCAGGTGAGCCAGTGAAGTTTCTGTTTTACAACTGCTCCCTTTTGCTCATGTTACTGCCTCTTGCAAATCTTGTCAAATCAGCAGTGGCATTAGATTCTCATAGGAGCACGAACCCTATTGTGAGCTGTTAAGGATTTAGGTTGTGCATTCCGTATGAAAATGTAATGCCTGATGAACTGAGGTGGAACTGAGGTGGTGATGCTGGCACTGAGGAGCAGTTGCACATACAGACTAACATTAGCAGTGAGGTTTGACTGCATAGAGACCATAATAAGACAACTGCTTGCAGACTCATATCAAAACCCTATCAGTGAGTGGCAAATGAGTTGATGATCTTGACTTGTACAACTGCATCTGGTGGCAGGCTTTAAGTCAGAATTAGATGCTTATTTTAGTCCACGTGTAGCCCACCTTTTATTTTATTTACCACTTCCATCTGTGTTTCCTTTTTTAAAATGAGGAGTTGTAGAATTATTTCACTATGTAATACAATATAATAATAATATAAATAAAATGCACAATAAATGTTATGTGCTTGAACCATCCTGAAACCATCAACTCCCCAACCCCCACCATCTCACCCTCACCCCCAACCTTTGTCTATGGAGAAATTGTTTCCATGAAACCAGTCCCTTATGCCAAAAATATTGGGAACCACTGGTTTATGGTATTTCTACTGATATTGGCCCAGGCTATGGGCTTCTACCCTTGGTAAGCTGTGATTCTCTGTATCTATTTGTCTTTCTCTCTAGTTTTTAGTCATTTTCCCTGAGAACCTCAATTATAAGAAGTTGTTGATCTGCAGTTTCTTAGATTTTTCTTGTTGCGTGGAAGTGACAATTTTCAACCTCTTTACATTTCAGACCAGAAATCAGGAAACAGATTTATAAATTTTTAGGCAAGTGACTAGATCTGAATTGTTTTCTCATTTCCCTGTTATATCTCTAGAGTGACCAAGAATAAAATGGTACATGAGAATCAATTTCAAAGAAAGGAGACTTGCTGAGAACTACAAGAGAGGAAAGAAAAATAGGTAAAGCAAAAAATAAAAGTTGATCTTTTCATTATTCTACTTCAATTGCAAATTCTACTTTCAAGATGATAACCTTGTAATATGACTTCTAAAATTTGCCAAGTATACTGAAAATTTAGAGGCTCTGCTTCCAAGAACTTTGTTTAAAAGTTATTTCTTAGGCTAAAACAATGAATATTCCTCAAGTCATTGAATGAAGACAGTCCACACTTTATTTTTTTATCATAATGTCATATGCTTCACTTAATTACACATTTATCCCCATAAAAATAGCCTTGCAATTTACTATGTATTTTTCATATTTCTTATATCTTTCTCTAGTAACAATAACAGCAAATACATAAATAAATAAAATTGTTTTTCTTGAGCTTAATAAAAGAAAAATGTGTGCGTTTTGATTTTTTATTTTCCTGATTCAAAATAAAATGTCAAAACAATTGGAATAAATGGTATCCTGCTTTATTGTAGTATTTCTCTCACTTTACATCATCTTTAAGAATGACAGTTTGCTTCTCATGAGTTTCCTCTTGCATCTGTAAATATGATCACTGTTTCTGAAATTGAAAAAAGAGAGTAAAATCAGTCAGAGTACTGACATAACTTTCCACTAGGGAGAAGCTAATAGCTATATCTGATAAATTTTTCTTCAGAAAAAATTACCTCACAAGAGATGATTTACATATATTGCAATAAAAAGAAATAGCTGTAAAGTTATCTAAATGATGAAAATAAATTTAGTTAGGTCAGATTGTTTGGAGAGTTCTGTGACCCAATTGTAAAGATCTTGTAAGCAGTTAAGTCTTTTTCATAACATGTGTTTTATGCCATAACACTGCCGTTCATATTCTCAACACAAACCCTGACTTTATTCTTATGCATTAAAACCTGCTCATTGTATTTGCAGAGTTTGACATTGTGAATATTTTTTCTTCTTTTTACTTCAGTCCCTAAAAGGCTCATACTTCACTATTTCTATATATCATATTTGACTCACCTTTATAGGACAACTGAGTTTTGTTCCACATATATCCTACCAAATGAGAAGGTCAATAATGATATGTAATTGTGATTTTATTTTGACATGTATTTTTATTATATGCAAACATCTACCTAGTTACTTTTTCATCTGAGTTTTCATTTATCACATTTTTTTTTTAACTTGGATGAAATTTAGATCTCTATAAATGAACTTAACAGAATGTTCTCAGAAGAATAATTATTTTAACCTGTGAAAAAGAGCATATGTTGTTATACACCACAAAGTATAAATTCCCCCAGGTGAAAAGAAATAATTGAGAATAAACTATAACTAGCTAATTCAACTTATCTAAAGGAATAATGAGTGTGCACAGCTATTGTTTTGATGGGGTTGGAGCTTTTAGAAAAATCTAATCAATGTCTAAACATTTGGAAAAAGATAGTATGTGTAATTTTTAAAGTATTTGTAGATTTGATGACTGAAGGAAATCAGAAATCAAACATTAACCTGGCCACTTAATGTTTCATGGATTTCAGGAGACCATGAAACCTAATTGTCATGGACTACATGTTTATGTCTCTCCAAAACTCATATGTTGAAATTCCAACTATTAATAAGATAGTGTTAGGAAATGGAAAATTTAGGAGGTAATTAGATTTAAAAGCGGGCATGAGGGTGGAGTTCCCATGCTGGGATGAGTGTCATATAAAAAGAGAAAGAACCTGGAGCTTGCTTTTCTTTTTCTTTTTAAATTTTTAAAATTTTATTTAAAAGATGTGGGGTACGATTCAGGATTAGATATACAAGTGACCATCATACAGATAAAGTTTGGGCCTCCCTTTGGTCCCCACTTTGCCTGATTTGAGATCAGGTACCCTTATTAATGTTATTTGGCCCTACTCCCCTGGCGGTTTCCAACTACTGCCAATCCCTTTCTTATGGTACTGTGGTAAATGTTCAGGGTCCACTTATGAGTGAGAATATGTGGTACTCAGTTCTTGTTTCTGATATAAATCACTAAGTACTATATATACTCTAAATTCAAGCAAGTCACTGAGAAGTCCATAATTTTGTTCTTCTTTATGGCTGTGTAATATTCCATTATGAATATACACCACATTTTTTTTTATCCAGTCCAGTTTTGATGGGCAGCAAGGTTGGGTCCATGTTTTTGCTATTGTAAATAGTGCTGCCATAAACATGTGTGTGCCGGTATCTCTTTTTTTTTTTTTTTTGAGTTGGAGTCTCACTCTGTCACCCACACTGGAGTGCAGTGGCGCAGTGGCCGCTCCTGGCCACCGCAGCCTCGACCTGCTGGGCTCCAGCGATCCTTCCGCCTCAGCCTTCCAAGTAGCCGGAATTACAGGCATGCGCTACCACGCCCGGCTGATTTTTTTGATTTATTGTAGAGATGAGGTCTCGCTGCCCAGGCGGGTCTCAAACCCGCGGGCTCAGGCCATCCACTCACCTCAGCCTGAGCCACCGAGCCCGGCTTATCTTTTTTGTAGTTTTTGTAGAGCGATTTAAGTTCTTCTGGGTATAGTCCCAGAAGGAGGGATTGCTGAGTCATATGGAAGGTCACTTTCTAGTTCTTTTAGGAATTGTCATAGAGTTGACTGTGTAGAAGCATTCCCTTTTCTCTGCAAACTTGCCAGCATAAATATATATATATATATATATATATGTATATATATATATATATATTTTTTTTTTTTAATTGATGACCATTCTTACTGGAGTTAGATGGTATCTCAATGTGGTTTTGATTTGCATTTCTTTGATGATTAGTGAGGCTGAGCAATTTTTCATGTGTCTGCTGGTGGCTTGTATGTCTTCTTCTGAGAAGTGTCTATTCATGTCTTTTGCCCACTTTTTAATGGGGCTGTTTGTTTTTTTCTTTTTGCCACATTTGAGTTCCTTGTAGATCCTAGATGTCAGGCCTTTGCCAGATACACAGTTGGCATATATTTTTTCCCATTCTGTACGCTGTTTCCTTGCTCTCTTGATGATTTCTTTTGCTTTGTAGAAAATCATCAGTTTGATGGGGTCCCACTTGTCTATCTTATCTCTTATGGTATGGGCACTTAGAGTTTTGATCAGGAATTGGGTTGCCAGTTCCAATTTCCATAAGGGTGTCTCCTGAATTTTCTAATATTGTTAAAGTTTTGGGTTTTACATTTAGGTCTTTGATCCATTTGGAATTGATTTTTTGTGTATGGTGATAGGTAGGGGTCTTGTTTTAATCTTCTGTATGTGGTCAGCTAGTTTTCCTAGCACCACTGGCTGAAAAGGTTCTCTTCTCCTTAATGGTTGTTGGTGGAGGTTTGGTTGAAGATGAGTTGGTTGAGAAATTGAAGTTTTGCTTCCAGAATCTCTATCCTTTTCATTGATCTTTATGCCTATTCTTATTCCAGTATCAGGTTGTTTTGATTATTGTAGCTTTATAATAAAATTTAAAGTCTGTAGTGTAAAAAAAGTATAGTACCTCCCACTTTTTCTTTTGCTAAGGATTATTTTGGCTATTCATGTTTGTTTATATTTCCATATGAATTTCTGTATTGTCATTTTCAGGTCAGAGATGAATGATGTTGGTAATTTAATATGCATACCACTGAAGCTGTAGATTGCCTTTGGTAGGATGAGCACCTAACAATGTTGATTCTTCCAATCCATGAACACAGAATATTTTTCCACTTGTTTGTGTCATCTTTGACTTATTTGAGCAGTATTTTGTAGTTGAAATTGTAAAGATCCTTCATTCTCTAGTTAGGAAGATGCTGAGATATTTTCATTCTTTTGTGGTTATTGCAAATAGGATTGTCCTTTTTGTTTGTTTCTCTGCCTGTTTGTTGTTGGTGTATAAGAATGTAATGTCTTTTGCATGTTGATTTTGTACCCTTAGACTTTGCAAAAGTCCTTTATGAGTGCAAGGAAGTTTTTGACAGATGCTCTTGAATTTTTGAGGTATAGGATTATATCAGTAGCCAAGATGGATAACTTGACTTCCTCTTTTCCTATTTGGATGCCCCTGATTTTCTTATTTTGTCTGATTGCTCTAGCTAGGACATCTAACACTGTGTAGAACAGGAAGGGCAAAGAGTGGGCAAGATTGTCTTATTCCAGTTTTCAGGGTAAATGCTGCCGATTTCTGTCTGTTTAACAATATGTTGGTTGTGGGTTTACCGTAGATGGTTCTTACTATCTTGAGGTGTGTTCCTTCTATGTCTAGGTGTTCGAGGTTTTTATCAAGAAGGGATGCTGGATTTTATTGAAAACATTTCCCACATCTAATAATATAATTATGTGGTTCTTATTTTTACATCTGTTGATGTATATAATTACATCTGTGGTCTTATGGATGCTGAACTAGCTGTGCATCCTGAGGATGAAGCTTGCTTGGTTATGGTGGATGATTTTTGAGATGTGTTGTTGGATCCAATTTGTTAGAAGTTTGCTGAGAATTTTTGCATCTATGTTCATCAGGGATTTTGGTCTGTAGTTCTCTGTCTTTACTGATGATTTACCCAGTTTGGATATCAGTGTGATGTTAGCTTCATAAAATGATTTGGGAAGGGTTCTGTCTTTCTTGACTGCCTGGAATATTTTCAATAGGATTGTTATTAGCTCCTCCTTCTATGTTTTATAGAATTCTGCCAGAAATCCATCTGCCAGGGCTTTTTTTGTTATTGGTAGCTTTTTTTTTTTTTTAATGTCAGTGTCAATTTTCTCATTTGTTATTGGTATATTTAGGTTCTCAATTTCTTTTTGTTCTAATCTTGGGAGGTTGTATGAGTTTAGAAAGTCCTTCATTTCATTTATGTTACCCAGTTTTTTTCCACACAGGTATGCAAAGTGATCTCTGATAATCTTTTATAATTCTTCTGAGTCAGTTATGACTTCGTTTTTCACATTACTGATTGTGTTTATTTGGGATTTTTCTCTCTTTTTTCTTGGTCATTCTGGCTGAGAATCCATCAATCTTGTTTATCTTTTCAAAGAATCAACTTTTTGTTTCATTGATTTTTTTCTATGGTATTTTGTCTTCTGTGTCCTGTATTTCAGCTTTTACTTTGGTGATCTGGATTCTTCTGCTGAAGTTACGGTTTTGGTGATCTTGCCTTTCCAGCTCCCTTAGGTGATTTGTTAGGCTTTCAACTTGTTCTCATTTTATTTTCTTGATGTGTGTTCACAGAAATGTAAATTCTCCTCTTAGTACTGTTTTCATTGCATCCCAGAGATTTTGGTTAGATGTTTCTTCATTTTCACTTATTTCCAAGTATCTTTTAATTTCTGTTTTGATTTCTGTGTTGAATCAGTAGTTGTTCATGATGTTTAATCATGCTGTTTAGTGTTCATATCTTTGAGGGTTTTGGGGAAATCTTGTTGGTGGTGATATTTATCTTTATTCCACTGTGATCTTAGAAGGTACATGGAGTATTTCAATCTTGTGAAATGTGTTTATGCTTGATTTATGACTGAGGATGTGATCAGAGTACATCCCATGTGCTGATGAGTAGAATGTATATCTTGTGTTGTCAGGTTGAGTGTTCTGTAGGTATTACTAAGCCCATTTAGTCAAATGTCAGGTTGAAGTTCTGGATCTGTTTGTTGATTCTTTTGCCTTGATAATCTATCTAGGATTGTTAATGGGATATTTAAGACCCCAGCTATGATTGTGTTAGAGTAAATATCTTTTTTTAGTTTATTTAGTAGTTGCTTTATAAAAGCTGGTGTTCCTGTGTTAGTGTATATGTGTTTAGGATAGATTTTTCTTGTTGATGGATTTAATGTCTTATCATTATGTAGTGGCCTTGTGTATCTTTTAATATTTTTGATAGCTTAAAGATTGTATTGTCTGATATCAAGATTGCAACTCCTGACTTCTTTTGTGATCCATTCATCTGAAAATTTGTTTTCCATCCTGTAACTTTGAGTCTGTGGGTATTCTTTGTGGTGAGATGAATTTCCTTGGAAGCAGTAAACTACTGGGTCATGTGTTTTTATCGTTTGCCATTCTGTGTCTTTTCAGTGGTTCATTTAGTTTGTTTACACTTAGGCTGATGATTTAAATGTGAGAGTTTGTCCCTGGCATAATATTCTTATAAGGCTGTTTTGTTTTTGTTTGTCTTTTGTGTTCATATGTGTGTGTGTTTTCATTTTTGCATTTATGCTGTGTGTTCTGCTGCTTCTGTGCTTGTGCTTCTTTTTTCTTCTGTGCACAGCACCTTTTTAAGTATCTCCTGTAGAGCTGGTCCCAAAGCAGCATATTCTCTTAGGGACCGGATGTCTGGGAAGGATTTTAATTCTCTGTCACTGATGAAACTTTGCTTGGCTGGATAGGAAATTCTTGGTTGAAATTATTTATCTTTGGAAACATTAAATGTTGGGGTCCAATTCCTTCTGGTCTCTGCAGTGTTTCTGCAGATAAATCTGTAACAATTCTGGGTGGTCTCCCCCAGTAGGTAGTCTGACCCTTTTCCCTCGCTGTCTTTAGAATTTTTTGTATTATACCTACTTTGTGTAGGTGGATTACTATGTGTCTAGGGATTAGCCTTCTCATAAAATGTCTTGCAGTGTTTCTCTGGATCTCTTGTACTCGTATAGTTCTCTGGCCCGATGAGGGAAGTTTTCTTGAATGACATCATGGAATGTTTGTTCCAAGGTGTTTTTTGTTTCTCTTTCTATTTTAATGTATTCTGATCAGATGTAGGTTTGGTTTCTTAATAAAATTGCACATCTCTTAGAGAGTTTCATCCTCTGTGAGCTGGGGCTGTGTTCTTTTGTTGCAGCTGCAGACCACAAATGCTTCGGCTGGGGCATGAGATGCCTGGGTTTCCTGGGCTGGGACTCAGGACAGGTTTCTCTGGTATGTTTCTTTGCAGTTCTTGCTGTCAGTGTCTGCTCAGACACTGAAGGATGCAGTGGCAGGTGGTGCTGGTGGCAGGTGATCCTTGCCATTTTGTTCCCCTTGGTAGTGCCGCAGAGATGGTGCCTGCCTCTGGTTTGTAGAGCATGCTGGGGTCTGAACATCTGTGCAGGGCAGCTGCCTAAGCAGGAGAGCTCAGGCCTCTCACTCCCACATCTCTACTCAGACTTTCATAATACAGTTTGCTGACACCCTACCATGAACACTCATCTCTGTTCCCTGTCATTTATGTGGAGACTCACACACTCCAACTGCCTCTGTTGCCATCTTGATATTGGCTCTCCAGACTTATTTTCTTCACTGTCTTGAGAATATAGAGAGATGGCAGCTGTCTACAAGTCAGAAAGTGGGACCTCATAAGACACAAGTGCATTGATCTTGCAATTTCCAGGCTCTAGAACTCTGAGAAATAAACGTCTGTTGTTTAAGTCACTCCGTCTATTATATTTTTGTCATATCATCCCTAACTGATTAATATTGAGAAGTGAAATGTTGTAACAAATATCTAAAAATGTGGAAATGGGTAGAAGCTAGAAAAATTTTGAAATGCGTACTAGAAAATGTTGATATTGCCATGAAGGTAATTTGACAGGCAATTTTTGTGAGGGCTCTGAAATAAAAGAAAGTTTTTATTATCTTAGATGGAATATATAAATATTTACAAGATAAAAACATAAATAATCATGTATAGAGTGTCAGTAGAAATATGAACGTTAAGGGTAATTCTGATAGAGTCTAAGATGAAAATGAAAGGCATATTATTGGACAATAGATAAAAGGTGATCCCTATCATAAAGCAGCTAGAAAGTTTGACTGAAGTGTGTTGATGTTCTAGTGTTTTGTAGAAAGATGAACTTGAAAGTGATAAAATTGGACATTAAGGAAAGATATTTTTCATCAAAATCTTGAAAGATTGGTTTCATTTCTCCTGATTGCTTCTAGTAAAATGCAAGTAGAGAGAAATGAGTAAAAGAAGAAATTGTTAAACAAAAACAAACTGGAATTTAAAAAATTGGAAAATCCTCAGCCTATTCATATTGCAAATAATGAGAAGATATGTTCTGAAAAAAGAGCATGGTTGAGAAAATATTTGATAAAATTACTATGAATTTGGACCATTAACTTAGTTAGCTACCCCAGCAGGACTGCCAGTTTGAACTGAAGAAGAAAGGATAGGATGAAATGAAAGAAGGTTGTTGGATTTCTTAGACTCTGTAGGACAGGAGGATAAAGCTGTTCAGCTGAAACTTGTGCTATTAAAAAAGAAAAGAAAAGAAAAAGAAAGCTATGACTCCAAGGAGATGACCTCATCAGAGATGATCAGGGTCCTTGCCTAGTTTTCAACAGACAGCCTCCCATAGAAGCCCTGGAGGTGGGAGGTGGGGCCACCAAGACTCACTGAGGTATTACTCTCACTCAGCAGAGTCTTGGTGGTGGAATCCTTGCCTTAGCAGAGCTACAGTATGAACTGAATCCTCACAGAGAGCTAAGGTGTGAAAAGTACCTCATTGAACCACGAAAGTGATATTGCCACTCCAATGGGCCTGGAGGGCAAAGAAACAAGCCAAAGAGGATTATCCTTGACTTAGATATCTCATGGGTTTGTCTTGCTAGGTTTTGAACTTGTTTGGAATCTGTCACCCATTCCCTCTTTCTTATGTCTCCCTTTTGAAAAGGAAATAGCTTATCTATGTCCAACCATTGTATTTTGAAAGCATTTAACTTATTTGGTGCTAGAGAGGAATTTTACCTCAAGTCTCACCCAGATATAATTTAGTTGATATTTAGATGAGACTTTCAACTTTAAACTTGATGTTGGAATGAGCTAAGATTTTTGAGGTTTCTTGGGATGGAATGAACGCATTTTACAATTTTTCTTTCCCAAATTCCTATGTTGAAACCCTAATTCCAAATAAGATAATACCATGATATGGGGTCTTCAAAAGGTAGTTAGGTTTAGAAGAGATCATGAGGATATAGCCCTCATGACAAGTTTTGTATCTTCATGAGAAGAGAAGGAAACAAGAACTTGCTCTCTCAACCATGGGAGGATACAATGAGAAGATACCTGGCTCAAAGCCAAAAGAATACCCTTTCTAGAGACCAGATCTTTCAATGCTTTCACCTTAGACTTTCCAGTCTCCAGAAACGTGAGAAATAACTGTTTGTTTTTTAAGCCATCCAGCTCAAAAATGTGTTCAGGTCAGCCAGAACTAAGACAATAATAAAATGCAGTTTTTTGAAATGTACTTAGGTAAGTTATGTTATGTTTTAAGCTGTTAACAAGTTAAGAGCATTTGGATGATTTTTTTTTCAAATAGTATATAATGCACGAAAAGACATAAAAGAAAAAGAAAATGAAAAAAGGAAGCATAAAGGAAGGTGGTGAGACTTCCAAATATCCTGAAAACAAAAATTAACAAATATCTATGAAATAGAAACCAGGAGAAACTGTTTCCACCTCACACTACTTTGAAATCATCTTAAGAAACACAAATGGTGATAATTATATTATCTGCCAATCTGAAATAAATGACCATCCAATGGTCACATGATCTAATCTGCTTGAAGTGAATTCTATACTAACATTCAATAAGCCGGACCACTTTTTACACATTTTTTAAAAAATAGTGCTTCCTCTCCATTGCCACCTCTGTAAAAGACTACAGATATTAATTTATACTTTTGTCAGCACTGTTTCCATTGCTCTTTACTTACATATTTTGTTGAATCTTTTTTTATGTGTAGCCATGATTCTAGTGGATACACACATACATGCTAATATAATTTTGCTTTGCATTTTATTGAAGGCAAAGTGACTTTGAACACATTTAAAAATGTTTATTGGCCATATGGAACCATCTACTATTGCTACTTGTCTCTACTTGTGTTAATACAATATTTTACTTTTTTTGTAAGTTGATATCTGGTAGAGTTTTTCTACTTAACTTGTTTTCTTAAAGAAGATGTTGACTCTTGGCTCTTTAAATTTCTATATAAAGTTTAGGACTTATAAAATTTAAAAAATATATACTTTGGGACTTTAGCTGTGAGTATTTTTTGCCTTTGGATGAATTTTGGGAGAAGTAATGTTTTCAGATTAGTGAACTTTATAATTCACAAACATGGTGTGTCTCTATTTAGGATTTTTTCAACTTCTCTGAGTCATGTTTTACGGTCCTTAGTGTATAGATTTTGAACTTCTTTCAACTGATTTATATCTAGATATTTTATGTCTATTGGTGCTTGATAAAATTTCATCTTTGAGATTTTTATTTTCCTAACTATTGGTTCCAATATATAGAAAAACATATATTTGTATATTAAAATTATATATCTTTTGATGCAACTTCTCTAGGTTCACTTATAAATAATAATAATTAATCTTTATTTTTTGGGAAGAATATTTTTTTACTGTGACTGTTATTTTTTCTTTTTTTTTTTTTTGAGTTGGGAGTCTCACTCTGTCACTCAGACTGGAGTGCAGTGACTGCTCCTGGCAACTGCAACCTCGACCTGCTGGGCTCTGGCGGTCCTTCTGCCTCAGGCTTCCAAGTAGCTGGAACTACAGGCGCATGCTACCACACCCAGCTAATTTTTGATTTATTGCAGAGATGAGGTCTCGCCAAGTTGCCCAGGTGGGTCTCAAACCCGCGGGCTCAGGCAATTCACTCACCAGTTCTTTTATTCATTCCCTGTTGAAAAAAATCTTTATATTTTCTTGGTGAATCAAAACTCTCACAATTATAAATCATATGTCTATATCTTAATATGACTTTTCTTTAAAGTTTATGAAAGAGTAATTTAATTATTTATTTTGGAGAGCTTTTGCCAGTTTTTTTCTCACTGCTTTACATTTTACCTTTCTGTACCTTCATATTTAAGGTATGTCTCTTCAAAGCAGCATAAATTTAGTTTTTAAAAATTCTAGTCAGCATTTTTATAGTAATATTTAATTTATTTACATGTCATATAATTGCTAATATATTTGGATCGAAATTTGCCATATTCCTGTTTGCTTTTATTTGTTCTGCTCTTTTTTTGTATTTTTTCTTTTCAGCTTTTTAATTAGTTAAAATATTGCATTTTAACTATTTTGCTTTCCATTTTCATTACCATAGTTATATATTCTTTTATTATTTATTATTGATGAGATTATTTTAGTCATATTTCATATCCAGTGCCATATATTCTACTATAATCATGTTATTTTTATTCTGCTGATAGCTCAAAATAAGTGATTATAGTTTATGGTCAATATTGATTTATATTTACTCACTTGCCTATTTTTACTTTCAATTTGCTGAGAATGAAAAAATACAAATAAAAAATCAAATTAAAAATTCTGAAAAACATTGAAGTAAATTGGCTTCAAATTTCTTTTCACAACATTATCCAGCTATTAAACAAGCAACATCACCACAGAACTGAAAATAAGCAACATCACCACAAATCTAAGATCAAATAAGAACTTAGCTCACACCTGTAATTCCAGCATTTTGGGCGGCTGATGTGAGAGGAGGATCACTTGAGTCCAGGCATTGAAGATAAGCCTGGGCAACATAGTAAGACCCCATCTCTACAAAAAGTAAAATTTAAAAATCAATAAATGATGTAAGTCAAGGTTGTAACATTCAGAAGGTAAAATTAAAAACACTTTAAAGGTTTATTTTTAAAAAAGAAATAAATGAAATAATGTCTACTGCATGTATTATTTTTGCATAAGTAGATGATGTCTCATGTTGTGGAAAACCTGTGTTACAGGGGAAACAATAAAAACACAAAGGATGAAATTAAAAATGTGATTAATCCAAACATTAATCAGGATAAAAATCCACTGATTTATTCTAAGGCAAATATTCTCAAGATTGATTTAAATAGAATACCATCTTTGTACTTATGCTTACATGAAACCTACTCAAAACAAAATACAAAGGCATTTTAGCAATGAGAAGATATATATATGTATAATGCCACATTTTATTATTTGATTTGATTTTATTGTAAAGATGTGGGGTACAAGTCAGGATTAGGTACATAAGTAGTGTATATGCCAGTGAAGTTTGGGTATCCAATTGGTTCTCACGTCCCCTAGTTTAGAATCAGGTACTCTTAGTGATGTTACATGCCCTTCCTCCTTCTCCTGGTAGTGTTCTGCTACTGCCAACCCCTTTCTTAGAGTATGGTGATAAATGTTCAGGACCCACTTATAAGTGAGAACATGTAGTACTCAGTTCTTTGTTTCTGTGATAGATGACTGAATGTGATGGACTCTAAATCCATTCGAGTTGCTGCAAAGTGCTTAATTTTGTCCTACTGTATAATGTGTAGTATTTCATTGTGTATAGGAACTACATTTTCTTTATCCAGTCACTTTCGATGGGCAGCAGGATGGGTTCCATGTTCTTGCTGTTGTGAATAGTGCTACAATAAACATGCACGTGCAAGTATTGAAAGTGTGTGTGTGTGTGTGTGTGTGCGCGCGTGCGCGCGCGCGCGCGCGTGTGTGTGTGTGTGTGTGTGTGTGTGTGTGTACGCGCCACATTTTAAAATACAGTCAATGGGCAGAGCTTAAGATGGCGACTGGGCAGTTCGAACTGTGAGAGTCTCCGCAAAAGCAAGTGCCCATAAAGACTCTCTGCATGCATAAGTGTGCACTGGTGGGAGAGTGAAGGTCCATCTGAGGGGAGACTTGGGTTCATGCACCTGGGCCCACCCTCTGAGGGTGACTGCAAGCTCCCACTGCCCTGAGATAGGAGCCCATGTATGTGCAAGATCATCTGCTATTTGCAGACTCTTTGGAGAAGAGCATGCTCAGTCCAGCTGATTCTCATTGCCTGGTGCCTGTCCCACACCATCTCCTGTTATAGTGGATCAGCTGGAACCCTGGATCTGATCAGTGGAG
The DNA here is from genome assembly GCF_000164805.1 of Carlito syrichta. NCBI lineage: Eukaryota > Metazoa > Chordata > Mammalia > Primates > Tarsiidae > Carlito > Carlito syrichta. The sequence goes on along the minus strand of NW_007231756.1, from coordinate 123,183 downwards.
AGAGAGGATCAGAGAAAACCAGAGAAGTGCTTCATGCCTGGTGAGGAGGCAAGAACGGCGGCCATGTTCTCTGTCAGAGGACCAGGCGGATACTTTCATTGCCCTGCCCAGCTCCGCCCAGCTCCACCCAGCCTCCAACTTGGGACCTAAGGTGATCTCATCAAACTGGGAGAAACAGAAACCCTTCCCCCATGCTAGATCAGACAGAGACAGGTCAGGTCTGAGTGGGAGACCTGACAGACAGAAAGCCGGGTGGGTCCAAATCTGATCTATCCTCTTTTCAAAGTAGGCCTGGGCCATCTGACCCAAGCTGTGAGCAACCCTTTCTGCTTGCGCTGAGAGCAGAGGGGAAGGGCTAGAAATGAGAGCTGAAAAGACATTGGACTTAAGGGAATGACCTCAGAGTGAGTTTGGTTCCTTGTTTTTATTTATTTATTTTTTCTGTTTGTTTTGTTTATTTTTTATTGTAGCTTTTTTCCTCTTTTTGATTTTGATAACATTTTCATACTTTGTTTCTGTTATTTTACTGATTTTTTTCTATTCTTTAGAATTTCCGTTTGTGTATGAGAAGAATACATCAATAGGCAGATTTTTGTTGTACTGTGTGTTTGTATGATTATCTGTATGCTTTAGCTTAAAAAAAAATCTTTTCTGTGTTTGTGTCTCTTTTCATTTGTTAGTTGGTACATCAGTCGGTTTTCCCTCTTACTCTTCTCTCTGTCCACCTTCCTCTTGCTTCCCCTCCTTCCTTTTTTCTATTATTTTCCTTACCTCATTTTGCTTCCAGAGAGCAAACCTATACCCCTACTGCATGGACAAATTGTAAAGCAATGGGAAGTGGGTTCCAGGATGTCCACACATCTGTCGGTGGATACTGGGATCTGCAGATATATTTTGAATCACAGCTCCCCCCTCAAATCTCAAAACTGCAAAAAGTACAGCCCCCAACCCACAGTCCAGCTTCAGAATTGGATAAGTCAGAGGATCAACATAAGGAATAATAGGAGACTGAGCAAACAGAAGTAAAAGCAACCCCGCCAACCCTGAACAACAGAATTAAAGAAGAGGGGGGAAAAAGGTGGGAGGGAGGAAAATCTATACAAATGAAGAAAAACCCAAAAAAGAATATGGGTCTCACAAAGACACCCTGGGAGTTCACACACTGAGAAAACAGACTTCAAAATGCAAACAATGAAGAGCCCACAGAAAGAATGACCTCAATCTACAAACCCAGATATCAAGACATTAATAGAATAAAAGGAATTGAGGAGAGACAAGAGGAAAATAGGAAGGAGTTGATAATTGAGATAGCGGCAGTAAAGAATACTGTTAATGAAATAAATAACAAGCTGATAAGCATGGAAAGCAGAATTAGCCAAGCAGTCGAAAGAATCTCAGTGCTTGAAGACCAAAATATAGAACTAGCCCAAACTGACCAAAACATAGAAAATAAGTTTAGAAAGACAGAACTAAACCTTTAAGAGATGAGTGATTATTTCAAGAGGCTGAACCTAAGAGTAATTGGACTTCCTGAGGCAGAAAGAGAGACAGAGATCACCTTGGAACAAACATTCCATGAAATTATTCAAGAAAACATTCCTCATCAGTGATATGAAAATTCAAACATGAGATATTTAGAGAATCCCTGCAAGACAACAAATGAGAAGACCAACTCCCAGACACATAATAATTTGTCTAAACAAAATTATATGTATAAAAGAAAAAATCCCAAAGGCAGCAAGAGAAAAAGGTCAGACTGCCTACTGGGGAATACCAATTACAATAGCAGCAGATTCATCTATAGATACACTTCAGGTAAGGAGAGTGAGTTGCCCAATCTTCAAAGTTCTCAAAGATAAACAATTTCAACCAAGAATAACCTGCCCAGATAAGCTCAACTTCATCAGTGAGGGAGCATTAAAATCTTTCGCCAGACATTCAATTCCTAAGAACTCATGCTGCCTCTAGACCAGCTCTACAAGAAACACTTAAGAAAACATTAAACACAGAAGAAAGGGAGAAAGGAAGAACAACATTCTTCACAAGAGTGCAGGAAAAAGATTGAAAACTCACATGAATCATCCCCCAAATAAAAAGAAAGACAGCAAACAAACAGGAACAACAATAACTCTATAAGAAACTCCTGATAGGGATAAGCACTCACATTTCAATAACTAGTCTGAATGTGAATGGACTAAATGTACCACTGAAAAGATATAGAATGGAAAAATGGATAAAATATCATGAGACAAAATATATTTTCTCCAAGAGATGACTCACTTCACCAGAAAAACACAGACTCAAAGTAAAAGTTTGGGAAACACAATTTCAGGCAATCAGAACACAAAAGAAGCCAGGGGATGTGATCTTAATATCATACAAAATACCCAAATACCAAAATACTATCAGACAAAATACCAAAATACTATCAAAAATTAAAAACGATACAGAAGGTCACAACATAATGATAAAAGATACAATACATCAACAAGAAATATCCACTCTAAACATATATGTGCCCAACATAGGAGCATCAACTTTCATAAAGCAGCTTCTAGACAAACTTGAAAAAGATATTGGCTCTAACACTATCATAGCTGGGACTTTAATACCCCACTCACAACTCTAGACAGATAATCGAGACAAAAATAAAATCAGCAAGGTGATCTGGAACCTCAATGTGACCCTTGACCAAATGGACTTAATTGATAACTACAGAACACTCCACCCAATGATACATAATATACGTTCTATACATCATTGCATGGAATGTACTCTAAGATTGATCACATCCTTGGTCATAAATCAAGCATAACCAAATTTCATAATATTGAAATTCTGCCATGCACCTTCTCAGATCACAATGGAATAAAAATAAATATCAACACCAACAAAGTTTCCCCAAAACCCACAAAGACATAGACACTAAACAGCGTGATGCTAAGCAACTCCTGAGTCAACATGGAAATCAAAACAGAGATTAAAAGATACCTGGAAACAAATGAAAATGAAGAAGCATCTTACCAAAACCTCTGGGATGCCTTGAAAGCAGTAGTAAGAGGGGAATTCATATCTCTACAAACACTCATGAAGAAAATGAAAAGATCACAAATTAACAGCCTAGCAAGACACCTAAGGAAGCCAGAAAAGCAAGACCATCAAAACCCTAACTTCAGCAGAATAATCCAGATCACCAAAATAAAAACCAAAATCCAGGATATAGAAGACAAAAAGATAATCCATAAAATCAATGAAAGAAAAAGCTGGTTCTTTGAAAGGATAAACAAGATTGACTGTCCCCTAGCTAGACTGACCAAGGCAAAGAGAAAAAGCCCAAATAAACTCAATGACAAACACAAAAGATGAAGTCACAACTGACCCTGGAAAAATACAAATATTATCAGAGACTACTATGTACACTTTTATGGAAACAAACTTGAAAACCTAAAGGAAATGGAGAACTTTCTGACATCACACAGCCTCCCCAGACTGCAACAAGAAGAAATCGAGACCCTAAATAGACCGATAACAATCCAGGAAATTGACTATGTCATAAGAAAACTTCCTAAAAAAGAAATCCCTGGATCAGATGGCTTTCCAGCAGAAATTTACAAAACATACAAGGAGGAAGTGATACCAATCCTATTGAAAGTATTCTAGGCAATTGAGAAGATGGAACTCTCTCCAAATCATTTTATGAAGCTAGCATCACATTGATACCCTAGCCAGGTAAAGATCCAACAAAGAAAGATAACTACAGGCCAATATCTTTGATGAACATAGATACTAAAATTCTCAATAAGATCCTAGCAAACTGGATTCAACAAAATATTTCAAAAGTAATCCACCATGACCAAGTAGACTTCATTCCTGGGATGCAAGGCTAGTTCAACATTCGAAAGACCATAAGCATACTTAAATATAACAACAGATAAAAAAACAAAAAACACATGATTACATCATTAGATGCAGAAAAAAATCTTTTGATAAAATCCAGCACCCCTTCTTGATAAAAACCCTTGAACATCTAGGGTAGATGGAACATACCTCAAAATAGTAAGAGTATGAGAAACCCACAGCCAGCATACTGCTAAAAAGACAGAAATTGGAACCATTTGCCCTGAAAACTGGATCAAGACAAGGTTGCCCACTCTCACACCTCCTGTTCAACATAGTTTTGGAAGTTCTAGCTAGAGCAATCAGAGAAGAGAAAATGATCAGGGGTATCTAAATACGAAAAGAGGAAAACAAGTTTTCCCTCTTTGCAGATGACATGATTCTATACCTCAAAAACCCAAGAGAATCTGTCAAAAACCTCCTTGCACTAATAAAAGACTTTGGCAGTCTCGGGTTATAAAATAAATGTGCAAAAGACAATCACCAACTTCTATACACCAATAATAAACAGAAACCCAAATAAAAAGCACAATTCCATTCACAATAGCACAAAAAAATGAAATACCTTGGCATCTTCCTAACCATGGATGTGATAGACAATTATAATGAAAACTACAAAATGCTGCTCAAAGAAATCAAAGATGACACAAACGAGTAGAAAAACATTCCATGCTTATGGGTTGAAAGAACCATCATTGTTAAGATGTCCATTCTACCTAAAGCAATTTACAGATTTAATGCAATACCCATCAAATTGCCAGCAATATTCTTCTCAGACCTAGAAACAACAATAAAAAATTCATAGGGAAGCATAAACGACCATGGATAGCCAAAACAATCCTCATCAAAACAAACAAACAAAAACAAAAACAAAAAAAACAAAGCAGGAGGTATCACACTCCCAGACTTTAAACTTTATTATAAGGCTACAATAATCAAAACAGCCTGGTATTGGTACAAGAACCAGCATATAGATCAATGGAAGAGGACTGAGATTCCAGAAGCAAAACTTCAATTTCTAAACCAACTCATCTTCAACAAAATCTCCACCACCAACCACTGGGGAGAGAGGAGCATATTCAGGAAATGGTGCTTAGAAAACTGACTGAATACATGCAGAAGACTGAAACAGGACCCCTACCTATCCCCATACACAAAAATCAACTCTAAATGGATCAGAGACCTAAACATAAAACCTCAAACTATAAGAACCTTAGAAAATGCAGGAGACACTCTTATGGAAATTGGACCTGACAATCAATTCCTGATCAAAACCCCAAGTGCCCATGCCATAAGAGACATAAGGGATAAGATAGACAAGTTGGACCTTACCAAACTGACAAACTTCTGCAAAACAAAGAAACCATCAAAAGAGCAGGGAGATAGCCCACAGATTAGGAAAAAATATTTGTCAGCTCCATGTCTGACAACGGCCTAACATCTAGGATCTACAAGGAACTAAAACATGCTGAAAAGAAAAAAAAAAACCAGCCCTATTACAAAGTAGACAAAAGATATAAATAGACAGTTCTTGAAAGAAGACATATGAGAGCCAACAGATACACTAAAAAATGTTCAGCCTCACCAGTCATCAAAGAAATGCAAATTAAAACTATACTGAGATGCCACCTAACTCCAGTCAGAATGGTCATCATTCATAACTCAAAAAAATAACAGATCCTGGAGAGGATGTAGTGAAAGGGAACACTTCTACACTGTTGGTGGGAGGGCAAACTAGAAGAGCCTCTCTGGAAAACAGTGTGGTGATTCCTAAAAGTTCTATAAATCGACTTTCCATATGACCCTGAAACCCCCTACTGGGAATACACCTGGAAGAACTCAAAACACTGCATACAAAAGGTACTGCACATGTTTGTTTATTGCAACCTTGTTCACAATAGCAAGAACATGGAACCAGTCATGCTTCTCATAAAAAGAGGAGTGGATAGAAAATATGTGGTACATATACATAATGGAATATTACCCAACTATGAAGAAGAACAAAATCATGAACTTTGCAGCAACCTGGATGGACTTAGAGTCTATAATACTGAGTGATCTTTCACAGAAGCAAAGAACTGAGTATCACAAGTTCTCACTCATAAGTGGACCTTGAACATCTATCGTAATACTATAAGAAAAGGATTGACTGTAGCGGGAAACTGCCCGGGGGAGCATGGGGGGAGGGGGTGGCGGGCAGATGGAATGGCAGTCGTGGGAAACTGCCGGGTAGAAGGGGGGGAATACCTCAATAAGCCTACCTGCATAATGAATATTTGTATATCTAACCCTTAATTGTACCCCACAATTTTAAAATAAAATTTTTTTTTTAAAAAAGACAGTCATTCTTTGATGTACACTTGGGTTGTTTTTATATCCTGACTATTGTGAATAATGTCTCAATGAACATGAAAGTGCACACTATAGGTAATAATCTTATATTTTATGTTTCAAAATAGTTGAACAAGAGGATTTTAGATGTGCTCACTACAACAGAATGGTAAATGATCGATGTGATGAACGTGCTGATTATCTAATTTGGGCGTTTCATGTGTGCTTATAACCCAGAAATAGATGCAACTGTTGTTTGTTAATTAAAATTAAAATAGAACTAAAAATTCACAAAATAAATATAAAATAAGGACCTAATACTAAAACACCATAAACATAAAGAAAAGAAAAGAAAAAAATTCTCATCATCCAATCTTAAATTGGAAACAAACAAAGAAACAACATTTGGCCTCTCTGGAGGCAGATAACATCATCTCAATTCTTAAATTATCCTGGTAGATTTTATATAACACTAGGTTTGATAAAAGTTTACAATTCAAATATAAAAGCTAAGCATCACGAAACATGTTAAAATTATAATTATTTAAAACCCTAAGAGAGATTGAATGAATGAAGGTACATGATTTTAAATTGGTTACATGTATATTTAACATTGGAGATAGTACAGTGCCACTATTTTGCATCAAGGTAAAAATAATCTACTCCTGGATTCCCTAGAAGCATTTTAATGCAGATTCCTGATTATTCTGCTGTTTGGCCCCATTTCAATTTCTTTATCTGTAAAAATGTACCCTTCTTTCAGGACTCCTACTGCTGAATGAGCTTCTGGAACAACACCTGCTGCTTAATAGATGCCTGAAATGTTTGTTGAATTACTGACTGGATGAAATGCTAAAATGCTTTCTCTTTCCAAAACTCAGCAATAACGGGCGTCCCTATACGATCTGTCCCTCAGTCTCTTTCTAGCCTTATCTCCCATACTATTCCATTCACAATTCCCATCCACATTTTCTGCTTCATGTACCTTAGTGCTTCAAGTTACTTGCCATTCTGAGAACATGACAAGCACATCCAAATGTTTAGATTTTGGCTATCTTTTCCTCACGTGTTTGAAATGCCTCTTTTCTATCTCTTTCTCTCTCTCTATGTATAATTCTGCTCATTATAGGTCTGTCCCAATGCCATCTTGCTTTTGGAAGAGTTTCATATATCTCTGATATACAAGCAATGGCCATATTCATGCCTGCATTATAATGTCCAGGAGCTTTTCAAGATATATTTCACAAATCAATTTGTGCAAGCATCTTATGGAGAATTTTCATGTTACTCTGTTAGGGAATTGGTTGTGATAACCATGGCAAAGACAGATTTGAAGGGTAGGTATTGTGAACCCACAATAAAGAAGACAGTCAACAATGATATAAATGCGTTCAATAATAACTTGCATCTTTATTTTTGTAAATGTTGTTTCAAAGTCTCATATTCATAGTGGCTATATAGAAACAGAAGAAGGTAGCAGTCTTTTTTCATCATTTTCCATGGGCTCTTCTCTGTTCTGCATTATTACGATTATCTTCTAAGTCGGTTTGATTTATAATGGTTTTCCATTCCCATTCACCTTGGGTTTGAAATAGTGGAAATTTTATGACAAAAATAAAATTTTATTGCTTCTGAATGAATATAGTAAGCAGTAAGAACAGAGAATGATACAAAATAGTTCATATATAAAACAAGGTAGAAACAAAGTATCACCTCCTGAATTCTGAAGGCAAATATTGCTCCAGCCTTTGTTATGTATGTGACCCAGTTCATTGAGAATGCTTAGTTAATTTTAATAATGGCAACTTCATAAAGTACACAGTGCCTATGCTTTTATTTCTTCTTTATTTAGTCATTCTTAGATTTTATGGCTAAAATAACTTGTTGTTAGATTAAAAATAAATCTTTCTCCTTTGATTAAAAGAGTATTAAATATTTTTTCAACAGTTTGTGCCTATTAGCATATTTGAAATGAAAGAGAACTGTGTGTTGTTTCCTTTGATATTGTAAAAGGTAATTAGATTATTTGCTAAGAAAGTACTTTTCAGAATTAATTCTCTTTGTGGTTATTATTTTTCCCTTCAGCAGGATTTAACTAATTTAATGTGCTTCCAGTACCTTTGGCAAACATATAAAAATTCCATGGCAGAATGAGTCAATGCTTTCACAAGTAGAACTTTAGAAATTGTAGGGACAGATATATGAAGTTTTGGAAATTAAAATTCTATGAAAAAATCCTCATCTTAGATTATTCTCTATTTATATAGTGCTATAATTCTTCTGTGGTGAAAGGATGTGACTTTTTATGAGTTTTCCAAACTGAGAATGAGATCTGTGTGTAGGGGGCATGACAGAACACTACTGATTGTATCTGTTGGAAAGTTGAGTCAAGGCAACTGCCGTGTGCTGGGCCATCTTGCTCTTCGTCTGCTGCTCTTCATCCTTGCCCTGCTAGGAATTGGGGTCAAAAGTTTATTATTATTACAATTTAAAATTAATGTGGAATTCCCCCTTTTATTTGTTAAAATAAACTGCCACTACGTCTGTAACACCAAGCCTTCTTGACCTAATCATCTCTTGCCCTTTGTCTCCCAGGCATATGAAGTCTTTGTAAGAGAAACCAATGTCACAACTATTAAAAACAAAGAAGTTTCTTTATGTTTCCCAAAACGTGTACTCTTCCTTGGACCTGAGTAGCCAAACTGAACCCAGAACCTGCACAACCCATGTCTACCCCAGCTTTGAGAAGTTGGTGAAAGCTCTTGCAGAAGTGTCCAGTTAGTTATATGAATATAAGCATAAACTTAGCTTCAGTCGTATAAGCATTGAGAAGCTGATAGTACCAGGGTCTATTCCTCAGAACTGACATCAGTCCTATTTTATTTTATTTTTTAGTATTTTCTATGAATTAACAACTTGGCTTCCAGATAGACATGGCTATAAAGATACAGGTATCTACTTATAATCCTATTTTCTTGAATATATTTTCCTCCTGTGCCTATTTCACTCTCTAATGCTACAGCATAATTCAAAATATATTATGTCAGCTTATAAAAGATTTTGTGAATTTGGGTGGTAGTAAAAAATAAAGCTTAGTGTTATTTACCTTCTCACTTTGATACTTTTTTTTCTTTTACTGTCATGCAAAGTTGTGGGTGACATTTAAAGAACAGTTAACTGATTTGGAAGAAGCTTTTTTAAAAATGTAATTCTAGAGACTTTAAAAGTACGAGTGGGCTTTGCATAGCAGGTGGTGAATGACAGCTGTTTGGGCAGAATACAAATGAGAATATCAGACACCTCTACATGTAATAAAAGTTTCAAAAACAATGTATGTTGGGTCTGATATATGACAATGCATGTGAAATTATCTTTCTTTCTTTCTTTTGTCAATTTTTGTTCTATATTTTAATTTAATATAAAACTAAAAATGGTTTAACTGAAAACTAAAGTTGGAATTGGAGACCCTGAATAAGCTTTTTCATCAATAGTGTAATTGTAGCTTTCAGTATATTAGACACTGTACTTTTCATTTGTTATTTTTATAAGAAAGTAATGGGAAAGGGACAATGCAACTGGAAAAATGGAATTTTAAGTTTGGATCTAAAATCTGATCTTATTTTAACTACTATCACCTTAAGGTAGCTAACACAGAATTGGATATTTAGAAGTTTTTAGTTTAAAGTCTTGGAAAGGACAACTTCTGCTTTTCAGCTCAGACATTTATTAATTCATTTATTGAACATCGTTTTTTTCCAATTTCTATGATGTATGAGACCCTATGTTGGATACAAAGTTGAGTAAGCCATATTACTATTTTCAACGAGTCTTTCACTTTTGGAGAGTGATAGAATGTAATGCAAATAACTATAAATATGTGTAGAGGATAATTGTTTCTAAATGTGACCAAAGTGTTTTAAAATTTAGAACATTTCCAACTGTCAGCAGTTGAAGTGTGGAAAGGAGAAGATCCCTGCACTACTGTATCTTGAGGAATTGCTAATATGTATTTCTTTTTTTTTTTTTTTTGAGTTGGAGTCTCACTCTGTCACCCAGACTGTAGTACAGTGGCCGCTCCTGGCCACCGCAGCCTTGACCTGCCAGGCTCCGGCGATCCTTCCACCTCAGCCTTCCAAGTAGCCGGAATTACAGGCATGCGCTACCACGCCCGGCTGATTTTTTGATCTATTGTAGAGATGAGGTCTCGCTGCCCAGGCGGGTCTCGAACCCGTGGGCTTAGGCAATCCTGTGTTCAAGCATTCTTGCTGTGTTGAAGCATCTAGATTGGGAGGAAGCAAGGCTTCTGAACTTGAAATATGTATTTCTACAAAAGAAAAGAGATGGGAATTCTCAAAGAATAATATGAGCAAATATGTGTACAATGAAAAGTACTGAGTATGGGCAGAGCACTGAACAATACTCAATTCAGAACCAGTGCATATTTAGCAATTAGTTTTGAAATAAGGCTACAAAAGAATAAGGGAGTTCTACTAGTACATGGCAAAGACAAAATCAAGTGATGGACTGTAGTCCAGACCAATAAATAAAAGGAAGTGTTTGTTTTTATTTTTTTTATTCTAGATATGTTGAGTACAATTATATGTTAGGTATACAAAAATATGTTAGGTATACAAATGTTCATTATGCAGGTACCCTTGTTGATGAGTTGTGCCCTCCCTCCCCTGGCAAGTTTCCCTCTACTGCCAATCCCTTTCTTATAGTACTACAATACTTGTTCAAGGTCCACAAAAATATCCTTGCACTGATAAAGGACTTTGGCAAAGTCTTAGGGTACAAAATAAGTGTGCAAATGTCATTTGCATTCCTATACGCCAACAATAAACAAACAGAAACCCAAATAAAAAGTGCAGTCCCATTCACAATAACCACACAAAAAAGAAAATACCTTGGTATCTTCCTAACCAGAGAAGTGAAAGACCTTTACATAGAAAACTACAAAACACTGCTCAAAGAAATCAAAGATGACACAAACAAAAGGAAAAATATTCCATGGTCTTGGATTGGAAGAATCAACATTGTTTAGATGTCCATCCTACCCAAGGAAATCTACAGATTTAATGCAATAACCACTGAATTACCAGCACCATTCTTCTCAGACCTGGAAATGACAATGCAGGAATGCATATGGAAACGTAAGCGATCACGAATAGCCAAAACAATCCTCAGCAAAAACAAAACAAAAACAAGCAAACAAACAAAACAAAGTGGGAGGCATTTAAGCTTTATTATGAAGCTACAATAATCAAAACTGCCTGGTATTGGTACAAGAACAGACATATAGACTAATGGAACAGGATAGAGATTTCAGAATCAAAACCTCAATTTCTCAATAAATTCATCTTCGACAAAGCCTCCATCATCAACCACTGGGGAGAGGAGAACCTATTCAGTAAATGGTGCTGGGAAAACTGACTGACCACATGTAGAATATTAAAATAAGACTCCTACCTAAAATCAATTCTAAATGAATCAAAGACCTAAATGTAAAACCTCAAACTATAAGAACCTTAGAAATGGAGACACGCTTATTGAAATTGAAACTGGCAATCAATTCCTGATCAAAATCCCAAGTGACCATGCCATAAGAAAGTGTGTATTAATGATAAAATTAAAAAAACTCTTCCTTTTACTAAGTACACTGAGTCTTGCACATAGCAGATGTCAAATAAATATGAATTGGATAAATGCATTATTTCATTTAATTCCTCAAACAACTAGATGCAGTAGAAATAATTGCTTTCATTTTATAGAGAAAACTGATGAGCAAAAAGCAATTAGCAACTTGGGCAAGTCCACATAATTGTAAAGTTTTAGAACTAATGTTTAAAGTCATTTTATTGGATTCTAGTTTCTATGCTTACAACCAATATACCGATGTATTCCTTTGTGTCTCAGGAAGAAAATTCAAATACGGGTACCATGATTCTTTGAGGCTCAGAGATGTACTTGTCATTAAAGGACTAGAGATCCAAGCAGAGAAACCACTTGAGAGATATGGTTTACCAAAATTAGTTTCAGATCTACCATAAGAGCGACTTAATGCAGAGTTATAATTCACTGATCTAAGGTTGCCATTCCACCTGTTTGTTTAGTTTAACTCTGGTAGAGATAGTGAGCTAGATGGGCAATTGAGACAGCTGTCATTACAAAAACATTCCATACTGCGTTCATTAAATGAGTTAATTTACATATAAATAAACTCCATAAGCGTTCTTCTTATTCTTCTTATCTGGTCTGTTTGTTCTACCTTTAACTGATCTGTTAGAGTCCATTTAGTCAAGGTATATATCTATTAATTTGTCTTGACTCCTGACTTTCAAAAAAAAGAAGTCTGAGAAAATCTTTTTAATCCTAAACACTCAGCACAAATTAACAGCTGGCAAACCAACATATCCCTACTGAATCCCCACTTTCACCATATGAATAAAATAACAGAATTTCAGCAAAAATTTTTATTTCTAAGTAAATATATCCTGAGTGTTCATTCATGCAATTGATATTTATTTTTGACAGTATGAGTTAGGCAGCATGGTAGGCTTTTCATATATATTGTATCATTTAATTGTTATGTATTTAAAAACTGCAAAATTGAAATCCAGACATCCATTGGCACTATCTATCGCCATGTAACACAGTTTTGGCTACTGTGGAGTTGGGAATGTCTGTCCAGAGAGGGGGATAGTGCTTCATTAGGAGGAAATTTTTTGCACTTTTCCATTCACCCTTCCCTTCTTTCTGCTGGGAAAGCAAACATCATGCGCATACTTGCTGCAGCATATTGTAGTCATGGGGAACACCATGTATATAAGACGAAAAATTTAGCAAATAATAAAAGGACCACAGAAGTCATCTTGAACCAGCAGACCCGGTCTGGCCTGCTTATTATGTGAAAAAAATGAAGCTGTAAGGTTTTAAAGCCACTGCTAATTTTTGACTAATAAAATTACCACACAAAGTGAAGAGTTAGAATAAAACATGGGTACTAGGGACAATATAGCCAATATTTTTTCAATTTTGTCAAGCTGTGTTAATATCCTTAAGCAGCTCATAGATTTCATGGAAAGACAGGCAAAAAATGCTGAGTAATAGTGGCTAGGATATCACTACTATAATTATTACAAGTATAGTTTTATTAACACTTATTTTTCACATAATCCTTTTTTTGACAGCCTTCTGAGTTTTGAGAGCTAACCTTGGCAGAATTCATTGGTCCTTTTACCACTTTTCAATCTCTCTCCACTTATCTTTCTATAATATGTCTCCTAGTTGGCAGAATAAAATGTTCAAAAATGCTAGAGAAAATATAGCTCATTGCATAAAAAATATTTGCATTCAAAGTAGTGGCTGTTTATATTGTTCTCAAAAGTCATAGAATTATTTAAAATGTTAATAATTTTGAGGTACATTAAAGAGTTCAGAAGTTCAAATACTTAGTGGCAACAGTTTTTACTCTGCATCGATCTACAAATCATAGTGGCAATGGATGTTTCTAGAAATGTCAAATGTTTTCTGGTTTAGATTTATTCCATTACACCAATAGTAGCTCCTCGTTGACATTTTACTATTCTGCTTCAAGCTAAAGACAGATGGCTGTGTATACTTGTTAAATGAAAAGCAAGTCTTTTACCAATGTTCTTTTAAACATCAAGTCATAGTAAGATGTCACTAGACTTTTTGAGAGGTATGTGTCTATTCTTTATTTACATTTTTTCTATTTTTAGTTGCTGTCCAGTTTTGCTTCTTAAAGTTTTAATTTTGGCAGAAAGCAACCAGGGATAAGAATTTCAACGTAACGATTGTCTCTTTTGGAGGTCTTTAGGAACTGGTGTTAAAACAATAATGATTAAGTTAGACAATACTCCAGTCTGACATCTGTCTGGGGAATTCTAAACCTGAATATTAAAGCTAGGATCAGATATAAGTTTGTATTTTTCTTTACTATATTTCTAGAAATTATGAAACCATAATCAACTATGAGTCTGATATCAATTGAAATTAAGGTTTAAGCCTGTCTCGGTGGCTCAGCCTGTAATCCCGCGCCTTTGGGAGGCTGAGGTGAGTGGATTGCCTGAGCCCGGGGGTTTGAGACCTTCCGGGGCAGCGAGATCTCATCTCTGCAATAAATCAAAAAATCAGCCGGGCGTGGTAGCGCATGCCTGTAATTCCGGCTACTCAGAAGGCTGAGGCGGAAGGATCGCCGGAGCCCAGCAGGCGAGGCTGCGGTGGCCGGGAGCGGCCGCTGCCCTCCAGTCTGGGCGAAAGAGTGAGACTCCGACTCCAACTCAAAAAAAAAAAAAAAAAGAAAAAAAAAGAAAAAAGAAATTAAGGTTTAAATGCCTATAAAACATGCAATTTATTTTCCCTTTTAAACACTAATCATTGCCTGTCATATTTAGAAAGATAACGGAAGACACTTGATCTGATAAAGTAACTAAAATTTAAGTCAATTTTTTAAATAAATAGGACACTAGTGTAATATATTTGGAGAAAGTGATTCTATAAGTAAGATAATTAAAATGGCTTTGTTAATAGCAATTCTCTTTTACTTCTTTCAAGAGGCTTAAAATACTTTTCTAATATCTTTGTACTGCTTCACAGTAACTCTGTGAAAAATGAAACAAATTTCCTCTCTAAAAATGTCATTGCAAAGAAAATTTTCTCTATGGGAATAAATGACCTAACATTGAATAAATAACCAAAAAAAATCTATTGCTACCTTTGTCTGCTTCAAAGTGTGTAGTCAGATCAATGGTCCCATTGAACTTTGCATTAGTCCAAAATTATTTGATATATATGATCAATTTGGGGTGTAACATTTTAAAAAGGAGTTGTCGATCATGTCTAATTTATGGCTGTGTATCCTCAGTACCTCTTATATGTACATGGTGTATAATAGCTATTTGATACGTGTTTAGTACTTGAATTAATATCAGATTATGACTATATAAATGTCATAAAAGGTGTACACATAAAGGATTTGGAAGTGTAAATAGATGCACTCTTTTTTATTGTTGTGTAATAAATTATCACAAATTTAGTAGTACTTCAGGATCCTAGGCAGGGTTCAGCTGAATTCTCTGTTCAGGTCTCACCAGGCAAAACTCAAGGTATTGGCTGGGACTGTGTAACTATGGGAGTTAATATCTCATCACAGTTTGCTATCTAATAGAAACTAACCAAGAGAATGACTACCCACATAGGCACAGGTTACACCCACACTCAAAGGTATGCGGTTATATAGGTCCTATAAACCGGAAAGTGAGAATCTTGAGAAAATTGAAGGCCATCTTTGAATTGTGCCTACCACAAAATAAAGACACACACACACACACACACACACACACACACACACACACACACACACGAAGGCAGAATCAAGGAAAAACCTTATTTGAATACTTTTACTATTTCTTCACTGTTATCTTATTAAAAATGGAGATAAGGATTAAAATTTCTCTCCTACATACAGTTTAGCTATCTGAAAATTGATCTATTTCATGGAATTATAGCTAATGTATTGAGTGCTTAGATTATGCTAATTATTTTTAAGATACTTTAGCTTATTTAATCCTAAAGAAGTTGTATAAAAGAGGTAGCATTATTATAGCCCTTTTCATACTTGAAAAAAAATTAGGCACAAAGAGATTAAGTTGTTTATCTCAGGGTCAAAATGCTATAATCAGTGATAAGATAATATGCTCAACATATAAGCTCAATAAATGTAGTTTTAATTTCAATCATTATTTAGGAGTATTAGAAAATAAAATAATATAGAACAACCAAAATAATGTGAATGCATGCATTTACCTAAGTAGTCCTGTTGTGGATTTATGTTAGAACTACTCAGGGATAATTCCATCCCAGAGAAGTACACAATCAAATTGAGAAGATTTCTAATTCAAAGTCACTTCTGTTTAGCAGTGCCCATCCTAAGACTGCCCAACTTCTCAGTGTATTGACTAAGAAAACACAAAAGAAATAAAAGACAAAATATTATAATAATCATAAAACTAAAACAGAATGTCCAACCACCTCCATTTATATTTAAGGAAGAAGAAG
The DNA here is from genome assembly GCF_000164805.1 of Carlito syrichta. Taxonomy (NCBI): domain Eukaryota; kingdom Metazoa; phylum Chordata; class Mammalia; order Primates; family Tarsiidae; genus Carlito; species Carlito syrichta. The sequence goes on along the minus strand of NW_007231756.1, from coordinate 106,875 downwards.
GTGCTGAAAAGCATTCAGTCCAGGTTTGATTTGGTGGCATAACTTGACTTTGACCTCATGGAAAAGAAGTTAACTAAAATCACTCAAGAAGGTGCTTTTTTCTCTTAAAGCTTGATTTTGGCACTTGTCCCCGCCTCCAACCTCCCCACCCAAAGAAGTCACAATATTGTTTTATTCCCTTGACTCCTATTACCCTATATTCTGCTCTCAAATACTGGTTGTCTACTTAAAACATGTTTTTTTCATATTAAAGTAATTTTAAGTGCAACATCATGCAATAATCAAAAGTAGAAGTTTGGTGTTTATTTCACACACAGAAATAGTTTGTTTATAAACCACTTTTAAAAGAAACACACTCATAAAGAGAGTTTAAAGACTGTAAAATAATTTCAGGAGGCTATTTCTTAGTTTGGGAAGATGAAGTCAGAGAGAGAAAATAAAGTTCACAAAAGCACATGAATATGAACAGAGAATTGTTCACTAAATCCAAAATAAAACAAAGACTAACTGACTTTTTCAGAAATTTTAGTTTTGAAAGAAATGAAGGAAAGCGTAATAACAATATTGTTTTATTCCCTTGACTCCTATTACCCTGTATTCTGCTTTCAAATACTGGTTGTCTCCTAAAAACTTATGTTTTTTTTCCTCAAAAGAGATTACAGTGTCCAATACACAGCTCAGAATTTGACTCTAGGTCAGGGCTGGAGGTGGCTGTGGAAGGAGAGAGAAACATTCCCTGCTAAAGCAGGCAAAGAGGCATAAGAAATTTAAATCCCAGGATCCAAAAGCTGGAGGAAGAAATCTGAGAGCAGGACATACCTTGCAAAGTGCTTCTTTATATATTACAGCAATTCAGACCAGCAGAGAAGCAGGGTTATGTCACCGAATTAATATTTTTGTGGAACTTGTCATAAAATTTTTAGAAACTCTTTTACATGCCCAACGGGGCTCCAGAAAATCTGACTTCTTTATAAAGAAATGGAGAGAACTCAGTTATTTTGATTTGAAGGGAATAGACTAAGAATCTGTTGAACGACCCTGAAAGAGATTGTAATTCTATGACACTTTTATTAAAATAATTTGGCTTTAAAATAAAGAGGTAACAGATCAACAGATGTCTGCCACACTTTGTGAAAATGAATGTAATTTCAATCTTGTTCAAATAGGTAGGCATGCACCTAGTCAATACAGAAATGTCTATTGGTTGCCAGGATTAGAAAATGTTTGCGTGAAATTGGTGAGATGCAAAGAGATAGTGAACATAAATATAAAATTGACTTGGCATTACTTGATAGTAGAACTGGATAGAGAACTGTGCATAAAGAACAGTGATAAACCTGGCATTGATAAACATATTTTATGTTTGAACATATTGAGGCAATACAAACGATTGTTAATTCTTAAAGTTTGTTATTATATTGCAGAACTGTCTCTTCATTTCTCTCAGAATGAGAGTATATTAGTTGACATTATAAAAAAAAAGTTTGTTGTAATTGTTGAGTCATTTCTTGTAATAATTGCTTTTTCAGCCCTGAGGTTGTCTTTAAAAGCTTGAATTATGAATATTTCATGTTATATTATTTTAATATTCCATGTGCATACCTCATGCAAATTAACTGTCTTCTGGTCTCACACTGACCTTTACTTCATTGAAGGAAATTAAATTGTAAAATAAATCTGCTTAGGAAAATCTTTTTTAGAGAATATCTTTTCCTCTACAATGTTGAGGCCTTTTATATTACAAGTTACAAATCTTGTTATATAATGAAATAAAAATCTAGATAATTGATATAATATTTTAAAAATAAAATACACTGTTTTGAGGTGATGAAAAAATGAAATGCTAATGTTTAAAATGTTGGAATATCGCAGAAATGTAAAAGTGCCTACTAGGATTAGCTCTTAATACTTTTAGGACGGAAGTGTTTTTCACACCATTTGCTAATTTATTTGACATTTTTCAAGACTGCTTGGAATTGGCAAAACACATATTAATGACGTAGACATTTCAATTCTGTAAATATACAAAAATGTTTAGTTTGTACTTCCAATAATACATTTACAAAAGAAGATATTAGTGACTGGGAAGGTTTGGGGTAGTGGAGAGATAGGGTGAGATTTGTTAAAAGATACAAAATTACAGCTAGATAGGAGGAATAAGTTCAAAAGTGCTCTATACCACTGTAGGAGGACCATAGTTAACAACAATTTATTATATAGTTTCAAATAGCTAGATGGAGGATATGACTGTTTCTAACACAAATAAATAATAAAGTTTGAGATGACAGGTATGCTAGTTACCCTAATCTGATCCATACATTATATGTATAGAAACATCACTATGTACCCCGTGAATATGTACAGTTGTTATTTTTCAATTAAAAAATAAAAATACAAAAAGAACGGTGATAAGCTAGAAAAGTCTCCTAGAAGGCAAAACTCATTCAGAACTTGTGTACATATAGATGTGCCATTAAATCTCACAGAGTAAATGTAAAGATACTTACTTGTAAAAACTGAGAAAGACCAGAAGAATGAAATAAAAATAAAATAAATAAAAAATACCCTAAGCATTCTAACAGAAAAGATATATTTTTACATGTAGTTACACACAATACACTATTTTTTAAGACTAGTCAGGTGAAGACTGGGAGTGGAAAAAGAGCAAAGAAATTGCAATGGCAATAAGTTAATTGTAAACACCTCTGCACTTGGACCACCCTAAACTAACTTCTGTTTTATCTGAGGGTGTTTTTCAAGTAGTTTTGAAATCTCTGATGATCTCTGAGGGAAATACTCAGATTGTATATTTTCTGTTTACAAAACCTCAACTGCCAAAAATTCACAAATGTAACCTTCTGGTAGCCCTGATGTCTTGTATACTAAAGAAGGAGAAAAATTTGGGGCTTCTCATGCACCATTTATTTTAAATTCACATTGCATCTTATTTTCAAAACTCTGAAATCATATTATGTGGACGTTATCTCCTTTATCTAAACATTATGATTCACTTTTCATATTAAAGTAATTTTAAGTGCGACATCATGCAATAATCAAAAGTAGAAGTTTGTTGTTTATTTCACATGCAGAAATAGTTTGTTTATAAACCATTTTTAAAAGAAACACACCCATAAAGAGAGTTTAAAGATTGTAAAATAATTTCAGGAGGCTATTTCTTAGTTTGGGAAGATGAAGTCAGAGAGAGAAAATAAAGTTCACAAAAGCACATGAATATGAACAGAGAATTGTTCACTAAATCCAAAATAAAACAAAGACTAACTGGCTTTTTCAGAAATTTTAGTTTTGAAAGAATTGAAGGAAAGCGTAATAACATATGAAGTTGTAAAACTGTCAAGCTTTTGATTTAAGGCATTCTAAAACCAAAAAATACGTTTAATGATGGCTTAGTAAAGTCTATGACATCAGATACATACAACATATTAAAACATGTACAAAATTTTTACTATCTGAAATTAATTATCTGGTTCTTACAGAACCTCCCACTGCACCCCATTCCAGTATTTCTGTCAAAGAACAAATTTCTTTCTGTTGGTTTATTGCTTGGCTGCGTTTTTAAAAAATATTTTATTTTATGAAGCACAATCGGAATTTTTAAAATGAATGCATTTATGTAAAAATCGCAAGTGTATGATCATGATTTTGCATTTGCTATCTGAACCATTTTTTGTTGTTGTGAATGTGAAGGTGACTATACTATATATGCCACCACACAAATGTTTAAATTATCACTTACCCTTTGAAAGAACTTAACAATCAACATTTTACTTCTTTGCCAAAGAGTCAACCATATAGCATGGAAAGGGAGGATTAACTTCTGTGCTAAAAACGTATAATTTAAATTTTTACCATTATACTATTATTTTTAACCAGTATTGATCATTACAGCAGTTATTTTATAGATGGATTAGAATCTTGAAAACAATAAAATATTAGACACAAAAAATATCTGGTTATATGTAGCATATATAAAACATCAAAGAGAAGCAATAAGACATTTTACAAAACAAAAGAATAAATTAGCAGTGCCAATTAAGACTTATAAAAATTATTTAACCAAATATCTAAACATTAAGGTAGGTTATATTTATAAATGAATATGAGATTAATTCATTTAATATATGACATCATTTATATGAAAATCAAAGACAGAACTATCTTAATTTAGGATTTTATAATTCCTTATACATTAAATATACTGTTTAATATAAAAAGTATTATTAAGTATCTAAGTTCCTTCAAAAGTCTGATTCTGAAATTATTACACCAGATATATGTGTAAATATATGACTAAAATTTTAATACTGTCATCAATATGCATTATAACGTATGCAAATACTATGACATAGGTATAATCATTTTACTTCATTTGTTTTTCTAAATTTTCATTGTCTCAAAGATTATCATTCAATTAAACATTTAAATAGAATTAAATAAAAATAATTTCCTTTAATATAAATTTTAATATAATTTACATTTTAACAATTGTATATGCATATATTCACCAACATTTAAGCAAAAATAAATTTCAAAGACAGAATCTAATTTTATGTTGAGTTCTGATTCAGATATAATTTTTATTAAAGTAAATAAGATGACCTTTGTATGGTGGTATATACGGTATAGTCACCTAATAAATTTAGTAGAGGAGAATGTTGACACTCTGTAGATGCTAATAAATTAGTCTCGATTAGGAGAATAAATAAATAATATTGACTGATATTTGAGTCAAATTTTGACTTAAATTATTTTTTTATCTGTGTTCTACATTATTCTAGTGATTACTTTCTTATTCTGACCTATAAAATGTGAAGGCTGTCGGAACATGATGTCTAATGTCCTTCCAGCAACTGATGCTCAGTGACAGAATGAAATGTAAGAAATCTGCAGAATGTCTAATTCAGACTCTGAGTAATAAACTGGATTTGCCTTATTAGAGCAGTGTCATACTTTGAATAGACTATTTCACATATTGCAAATCTTTTTTGCTTACCCAATAACACCTCACAATGTATGTTATTTGTAATGAAAGCCTTTTAGAGCTATTACTATATCAAACTTGTCCATCTGTATGTAGACTTCCTTTACTTTTCCTCATTCCTTATCTTCACATCTTTTGCTATCCAGTATTAATTTTTTGATATTCTCTGTCTAGGATTTACCCCAAATATGTTTTCACTTTCATTTTTTAAAATGTGACTATATTTTATTTGTGGTTCAATTGCTTTAGTTCATATTGATACAATATCTTATATTTTGCAAATTAAGAGATATTATTTTTAAATTTTATTTTAGGTAATTAATAGGATTCTCTATTAGTTAGTATTTGTATTTATAATCTATTATTTGAATGATGAAAATTTTAAGTGGATTTTTAAAAGCTTGAAAGAAAATATGTTTGTTAAAATGTTTATTTCTTGATTGAAAGATTAGAGGTCTTTTTTTTAATGCTCCCCATGTGTTATTTTTATGTCTTTAAGTGATATGTAGAATTAATCATAAATTTTCTTTGATATATCCACTATGTAGTACTTTGTAAAAACTGTAGTATGATATTAGAATAGAGATAGAGGTTGAGATTTTACAAATTTTCAATTTTCTGAAATGTACAATTTTGATTCAGAATCTGCATATTGTTTTTATTGCACTGTATATGTTCTTGAAGTTAAAGGAATTCCTCATCTTCTGTTATCTTAAGGATCACTTAGACATGTCTCAATCATTTGCTGGAAAATTAGCTTTGAAATACTATGTGTACTACAATAATTACTTAACTGGGCATTTAGAGATGCATTTTCTGATTCACCCATTCAAGAAAATGAAACTCCCTATCAAAAAGTTACTCTTAAGTTTCTAAAATCTTCATAGATTCTGTATGAAAAATGAAAAAAAAAATGAAGATTAAACACTATCATTTTTCCCTCTAGAAGACAGTAACAATTGCTGAAATAAACACAATCAATAATATTTTCAGTGATTAAAATAATGCTTCTTTTCACATGATTTTTAAAGCACAATTGCTGTTTTATTGATTCATTTTCAATTATTATCATCAGTTGTTTATTCCAATTTCTAATAAAAGTCATTTGAATAGTATATTGTGGTCTTATTGCATCACCCAAATCATTTGCCTAAGTACTTTATTCAATGAAAGAAAAATAGTAATATTGTTCGGCAGAGAAAATACTCCTTATCTAGTATATTGAACGATAATTATAATTATATTTATTCATTTAAAATTGAACTATTGATATGCGTTTGTATAACTTGCAAACTTTATTTACTTCTAAACTCTTGGCAAAACAATCACCTGGAGAAAACACAAAGGAGACCAAAAAGAGAAGAAGCATACTCTGAGCTGATTACAAAATAATAATAATAATAACAATAATGGGACCAAACTGGAAGATTATTGTTTCCTTCATGATTATGTGATTTTTAGAAAATGGATTTATTGTATTCACAATGGATAGGTTTAGAAATAATATAATTAAATATAATTATATGGGGTTATTCATGATGTTTCATGATTTTTTTTATTTCATTGGTTATTATATATCTTGTTTTTTGGTTGCTATTCATTTATCAGTGTCTCTTAACATTCTTTCACTATTCTGTCAAAAGCTTCTATGTTTAGTAATTTTTTATGAATAAAACTTAAACACATTTCTTTTTTTTTGTTTGTTTCACTGTGTCGCCCAGACGGGAGTGCAGCGGCCGCTCCCGGCCGCCGCAGCCTCGACCCGCGGGCTCCGTCGATCCTTCGGCTCAGCCTTCCGAGGAGCCGGAACTCCAGGCGCGCGCTACCAAGCCGGCTGATTTTTTGATTTATTGTAGAGATGAGGTCTCGCTGCCCAGGCGGGTCTCGAACCCGCGGGCTCAGGCCATCCACTCATGTCAGCCTCCCAAAGGCGCGGGATTTTAGGCTGAGCCACCGAGCCCGGCTTAAATACATTTCTAAGAGATTCTACTTAAAGGCAGCCTATAATGAATTACATTCCAATGTGAATAATGCCTATTTAACTATTCCATGATATCAATCTACATTCAGAGATTATCTTTTTAAAGCAAGTTTCACAGGAACTATAGCAATTGAATACCTAATCCCATACTATAAAATATACTCAGCCATGCTGTGAAGACATGTTGGCATGACTGGTGTTTTGCTATGTTGTATGAAACTGTCTTGCCACTTTGGGACATAGGTAATGCAGAATATACGTGAATACTTTGTGTGTCATATTGAAATGACTAATTCTTGCGTCTACCTACATAGGAATACTATTTGATGCATTATTTTCAATGATAGACTTAATGCTATTTCACTGATCTTTGCATTTCCACTATTCTGTACAGTGACTAGAACAGAGGTGAAGCATGGCAAAAATTTATTGAACTACAGGGACTCTCTATGATTAAATAATTACAAATGAAATATAAGATATTCCAAGCTATGTGTTATTAATAAATTTATTCCTAATATCATTAATACTGATGACCTCTTTTTAGGTCATGTTTAAATATTTCAAATTTCTTTACATGTAACAACAGTTCAATGTTGAGAAAATAATTGCTGGGTTTTATGTTAATTATAATCTTTCCAAATGTTTTTTTCCACTTTCTTGCTTTACTACATAGAGTCTAATAGAAATTTTGACATTTTTTAGTAGGCCCAAATTTAACAAAGATTCAGTCTTCATTTTTTCCACTATTATTTATTTGTTACAGATAGGTAAAGATATCAAGTGAGACTGTAAACAGACTATCGGAAATTTAATGTTACTGTTTTTAGTAAATCTCTGATGTTTAAAAATCTTTCCCTAAGTTATTACTACTAGAAGTTTCATTTCAGCTGTGTAAAATTCAATTAATAGGTAAAGTTTCAAGTAAATATGTGTATTTACTATAAAATAATTATAGTCTGAAATATCAGTTCATACTTATTCTTTTATTTTTCAAATGAGTACTTTACTATTTTGCGGTTAAATTTTTATTGTTGTTCAAGTACTTTAATTTTTCAAATGTTTCTTAAAAAGTTATTTTTTTCATTGTCCAGGAACCCTTCTCTAATTGGCTGATTTACAAGGCAAAACCAATAAAACAAAATGAAAAATCCAAACCTTTGATAATTGTATTTATATATGCTTTTAGTTCTGCTTTCATTTTATAAAAGATGCACAAAGATTGTGCAAGTTAGTCAATCTTCTTTGCCTCTCTTAAACGAATAAAGAAATTGGCTATTCTAGTTTCAAAAGATAAGCCATGATCTGCATCATCAGTCATAGATGGAATTGCCATTTTGGATAAATATGAAGGAATGTCTTATCCAAAGTGTGGCTTTCAGCCTAATATTGTAGAATGCAAACCTTACCAGAGAAGGTACCATGAAGAGAGTTTATCTTTTTCTCTCCTTCTTTTCCTGCCATTTCCTTGGTTAGGTTCACTTCTAAATGTCCAATAGCTAAGAGTACCAGTCTAATAATCATGGTCAACAAATAGTTGCCCATTCATTCAACATATTACAAAAGATACATACATCTATATACATTTTATATATATATCACTTTTTATTTTCATTGTTGAAAATACTTCATATGACATAGTTGAACTAACTTGTGGTTCAATTTGTAAGAATTTTTTTCTTTTTTAGTAGACTATAGTTAAAGATAAAGAAAATTAAAAATAAGACAAGTTAACATAGCATAATAAAAATAAATTTAATGTATTTAAATTTACCTAATGCCATAGCTAAGTCTTAGCATAGGAGGAGGTTATATATCTTCAATATGCTTTGTCCTTTTTTCTTTGAAAGAAGAGCTGTACCACATATAACTAAAAAGTTGAGTTTGTTTTAGCTTTGTCTTTAGAAGATTATGTAAGCTTATATTTTATTATGTTCTCATATTTTTCATTTAGCTAAAATAGAATTATTTACTTTTCTATGCAGAGTAAAATGATAAAAGATTTGATGAGAGCAATAGCTCTCCTCATATTTTATTAAAACACTCTCATTATTCTTAAAGGATATCTTTAAAAATTTGTAACCAAGACATTATTTGAAAATATGATACAGGAAATAATTTTCATAATCCCCTCCATATTTCAAAAACCAAGTAATCTATAGTTGGCATTTTTCAAATATTTTACAATTTAATCACCATAAGAAAACTGTAAAACTTTTATTTTGATATTACAAAGAAAAAATTGAATTTCAGTACATTTAGGTAACTTTCCCAACATAATACACTTGATAAATACTAGAGTCAGGATTCAAATAATAATGCACCACATTTTAAAACTTTTGCTTTTTGCTAAAATACTACTTTTTTTATTTTATTTGACTGCACACGATCACTTATTGAGTTTCTATTATGACAAAACTTGACAGCCTAGGTACTGACTGTTGCTTATTGGCTTCAAGATGACCCAAATTTTCTAATTTAGCTCAATTTTATTTTTCTTCTGATACTTTAAAGACATTGTTACTATACATTTGACTGGTTAAAAAAAAAAGTAAGCTGTATTTCCTATGGCTTCTTTTCTTTCTTCTATTTTTATAATTTCTATACAATCTTTTCCTATTCTGAAATTGACATATTAACCTTTAGTCTAAAGTTTTCCTTCATTTAACTATACCTATTTGCCTCTTTTTCTTGCTTTGGAGAATATTGGGTGATGAATTCAGAATCAGTGAATATGGGGACAATAAAGAGCACTAGTAATTAGAAATCAAGTCCTTTTAAAAAAACATGGAGGGTGAGGGTCCTGAGAAGTAATATAAATTTCTAAGGATCAGATATCCAGTCACAGATCATGGTCTTTGAGGCTCGCAAGTCAAATCTCAATGTATGCATTTTGCCATTCTTTCAGCCAGCACTCAGTGCTGTCTGTGCATTTTTGCTTGGTTTCTCTCACTTCTCCAGTTATTTACTTTGTTTTCTGAATTTGTTCCAGTTACTTTCTCTGTAGGGTGCAAACTCTTTGAAGTCAGGCATTAGCTTTATAAGTCTTAGTATGTTTTTTAAGTGTCGTCTTTAATATTTCATAACTTAGCCAGATATTAAATGCTTTTGAAAAGTATTACAAATAGAAAAGCCACATAATATGTATTTGTAGTTTCAGACTATACCACTAAAATCAGTCCATGATTTTTCTGATGAGAACAGAATGACTATATCAAGTCTTAACTCAGTGTATGAAAAAATAAAATTCTATGAAATGAGCTGTCACAGAAAAAGAAAATACAAATCAGCTACAGAAAAATTAAGTCACTTTCTTAATGGGTCTTTGAAATGTATGATGCTTTGTTTTCATATTTACAAAAGTATAAATAAGTAATCTAGCATTAAGGTTATTGATACAATACCTCAATTAATACTTTCCTCCCAATGTCATTCTAAAGTAAAAAAGTGTTTATTTTATATTTGATAACAAGGAGGGTAATTACTAATTAGGGAGAACATTTACTCTTTAAATACACTTACCTGATGAATAAAGAGATTAAAAATATTTATTACTGTAGATGATCCCAACTTTTCATATTTTACATTTCAACTAAAATTATAACAATTCCCAAAGCCACATATATGCCATCTTTAAATACACATATTTACAGACCATGTAACACACATTTAAAATTAAATATTTATCTAAACTAGACACATACATACTTATTAGTATAATCTTATTTGAATAATAGAGCATTACATGAGATTTGTAATAAGAACATAATTAATGAGAGAACACTTTCTGAACATAAACCAACGTGGCAGATGCCCACATCACCAGGGTCTTAGACTTCTTGCTTCTTCACTTCCTTGCATTTCTAATTTCTCCCCCAACTGTAAAAGTCAAAACATGATGTCAAGTTACTCCTGGGAAAAACCTCCTCTGGTCATCATTCAAACCATGGATTGCCTAATATTTTAGTAGCAAGTTCTCTTGGCAGGAGAGGGGGTAATCCACTGAGTCTCAATCTGGTCATGTTTCTGTGACCAGATTAAGTGCGCCATATAATTATGCAAGTATGCTCACTTAAAAAGAGCCCAAAGGTGGATCTCATTCTCACTCATTAGTCTGGGTTATGCTTACTCAGAAGATCTGTAGAAATGAATACAACTTCATGAAAGTTCCTGCTGGTAGCTGATAACAAGAAATGATATGTCTCTATTCTCGAGCCAGAGTTAGTAACACAAGACCAAATGCTCTCCCATTATAATAACTTGATCACTTGTGCACTCTGTTATTGAGAGAAAGGGATATTTATCATTATGAAAAATGCTATCTGAACAGATAAATATCTGAGTATCATGCTGTTTATAGCTAGAAAAAAATTCTGAATTAGATATTTGGTCAAACTTTTGACCATTTTGCAAAAGCTTAACTTTTACTTAACTCCACAACCTTAGAAAATGTTTCTATTGCTTATTTACTGCCTTTAAATTAATAATTTTTTCTGATTATGAGAGAAATACCATTAAATGAAAGGTTTTATAGAGTATATTGGCAGGTACAGTGTGTATTTTGTTAGCAAATAGTTTGGGTTTACATTCTAAAAATCCTTACACATGACATATTTATCTTAAAAGGTGACTTTTCCTTAACATAAACATGCTGTATCTTAGAAACAGGTGTACAAGTTTGTCATCAAAATGAGAAAAATAAATTTTCTCTATAACCAAATGGCAACATCTGATTTTACATCTTGGAATTCATTGTAGGTAAATGAGCGTGATCGTCTCCTAAGATTTGTGGGTCTTTGAGGTCTTCCTTCTATCAAGTCTAAATAGATGTCAGATTTCAGAAAACGTGTATAACTGTCTTGTTCCATGAGCTGATACACTCTGCTTTGTGCAGCATCAAAACTGTGGAGGGCGGGTCGGGTTATACTCTTAGCAATGACTTCTTTGGTGTGAAAATCAAGGTTAACCTGAATAAACAGAAAAACAAACAAACAAACAAACAAAAAAAAACGCTAGCTATTATCAATCTGCTTAAGTAAATATTTTTGAAAGACATATTGGACAATGTTGGAGTAGGCACAGCACACTGGAATGCTTGGGTGGTTTTTCCTCTTATGGGTCTAGGGATCCAGTGATCTCTTCTAGCATTTCATCTGGCTAACATTTCATCTGACTCTTCTCTCCTTAAACTCTTGGTCCTTCTTACGCTCTGCTAATTTAGAATAATGGGATATTTCAGTGGTAAGCATCATACAGATCATTAGCTTAACTCAGTCATTTTGAGGAACTAAAACTTCACAGGAGTAAATTATTTGAGTTAAGAAAAATATTAAGCTTGGGGCATATTTGGGATTTCAGTTTGGAGTTTCTGTTTATCTCAGTGCTCGTTTCATTATGTTATGATACTTTTCTGTAGGCAAACATATACCTGAGTATGGAAATCTTTTAAAGATATAAAATTCTTTAATGTCTTGTATTATAGCACTGTTGATATATATATCTATATGAATATATATACACATATATATTATAGATTATAAATATAGATGTATATGCACATATATATTATAGATATGTAAATATATATGTATACATATTATATTTATTTAATTTAGATTCAGAGAGTATACATGTGCGTTTGTTATGTGGCCATATTGTGTAGTGGTGGGGATTGGGTCTCAAGTAGCACTACTGATTATATATATATATGGCTCTGATGGTGGTAGGTTTTTGGGTAGGTGTCCTTTCTTTGCCCTGTGGGTAACACCATACTGCTAGCTGCCTGTTTTTTAGTTTGTTTGTCCTTTTATTTCTATGTAAAAGACTGTCTTTGAGTAAGCCAGACTAATACATTGAAAGACAAAACAGATTGCAACATACTGAAACAAGGAAGATAACAATCATTTTTTGTGGAAAGATATTCACAGACAATATCACCTCATGGAGTATACTAATTAATAGTCAAACAAAACTCTTAACACTGACAGATTAGTAGTTCTACTACCTCAAAGAAGAAGTAGTATTTGTGGAACATTTTATAGAAACACATAAACTCTATTTAATTCATACCTAAGGACAGGCAAGTAAGATTTGCTAGTCTTATAACCATTTTAACAATTGTATCACACAATGGCCTCATATTGAGTTTGGAGTCAAAAAAAATTGCAGTTGTTTTTTGTTTGAACCTTTGCCCAGTTAGGTTTATCTCATCTCTCTATTATGATATTTTTTTAACTTGTCTTAAATTAGAGAAATAACATTTGTTAGGCAAATAAAAATTGTGTAGGTAGATGAGCTAAAATTAAAATGGCAAATGATACAAACTCCTTGATTTCTCTTGCCTTTATCGCTTATAGAAAACTTGTGCTAAGGTGATTTATATGGAGAAATAAATAAATCCAAATGTTGCTATTGATTGTGTTCATTCTTAGTCTAGAATGACAATAACTCTGAGGAATAATTTCAATTATACCTTTTCTTCATTGATAATGTCTTACAATGTATTCTGCTTGTATGTATAAATCTATATACATAACCATTTTCATTTCACAAAATATTGAACTTTCAGGTAGAATATATGGGAGTACCAATTTGATAAAGGAATATCTCTCACAAATTTAGATCTGAAAAGACTGGTTTTCAAAAGAAGGCATACACATGCAAAATATCATTCTGAAAACATGTTCAACTTTACTAACCAAAAGTAAAATAGGATAAAAGCCACAGTACCATATCATCTAACCCCAATTAGAATGGCTGTTATAAAAAAGATGAAAAATAAATGCTGGCAAGGATGCGAAGAAAGGGAAATTCTTAATATATTGTTGGTAGGAACATAAATGAGTACAGTAACTGTAAAAACAGTATGGAGGTTCCTCAAAAAATTAAAAATAAAATGAACCTATGATTCAGCAATTCTTATACTGAGTATATATCCAAAGGATTTGAAATCAGTAAGTTAAAGAGATCTATACTCCTATGTTTATTGCAAACCAATTCCAATAGCCAAGAGATGGAATCAACCTAAATGTCCATCAATGAATAAATGGATAAAGAAAATGTAATATATATGCACAGTATATTTTTTCTTTAACAAACATGTATTATATTCATAAAAGAAAATAAAGACTCATTAGAAAATCTCTAGGGCACTGTTTTGTTCAAGCATTATATACATTCTCAGAGGGGAGTGGCTTGGGCAGTTAAAAATTTAGATGTGATACTATTCAGCTATTTAAAAAAGAATGAAATCCTGTTGTTTGAGGCAATATGGATGAACTTGGAAGACATTATATGAGGTGAAATTAGTCAGTCACAGAAAGACAAATACTATATGACTTAATTCATGTGTGAAATCTTAAAATGTTGATCTCATAAAAATAGAGAGTAGGAAAGTGGTTATCAATGTCTGGGTAGGATAGAGGGAGAAAGGAGAGGTTGATTAATAGGTATAAAGTTATAGTCAGACAGGAAGAATAATTCCTGGTCTTATATAGTAGGGTGAGGGTAGTTAATAGTGATATATCATATATTTCAAGATAGCCATAAAACAAAATCTTGACTATTATCACTACAAAGAAATGATAAATGTTTGAGGTGATGGATATGCTCATTATCCTTATCTGATCATTATACAATGTATACATGTATTGAAACATCACACTATACCTCATAAGTACATACAGTTATTATGTGTCAATTGTAAACAAAATTGTAAAAATAGGTTTGGAAAAATAACATTTACATTTTTAAAAATAAAATAATTATTATTATCTTAAAAATGCTTTCAAGATGTTACCAATTCATACAATCATCTTTACTGTACCTCTTGTGGAGCATCGTTCTGTATAAATTTCTCATATATTGCTTTTGCTTTAAGAATAATTTGTTGTGGTTCCTTGCTTTTCTTGAAATCTTCACAGGCTATCCAAAATTCAATGTTTTCCTCACTGAATTCAGTCTTAAGAAATCTAGTAAAAGCCTCCAGTCCATCTACCAAGAAAATAAATGATATAATTGTAAAACATTGATCCTGCAAAAAGATACTACTTGATAATAAAGTATAATGGCAAATATTAACAAGAAAGCTATGTCTTCTAACAGCACAGCAGTGGACATTTTGCAAAATATACATGAGGGAACATATGTAATTTTCCTAACTATGAAAGGTGAGTATTATTTTTGTTGAAATAAGGCCAATATCAAACTTAGACCTAAGTGTGCAACTTAGGCTTAAGAGTAAGAGGGACCCCTAATGTGGACCTCGCTTTGTCTCTATTTTTTTTAGAGGTATAATATTTTTATTTTTATTTATTTGTTTTTTATTATAAAGATGTGGGGTGCATTTCAGGGTTACGTATATAAACATTGATCATCACCCTTGTTGATGGGGTATGCTCTTCCCTCCCCTACCAGTCACCCTCAACCACCAATCCCACACTCCCCCTGCAACAGTTTCCCACTGCTGCCAATTGCTTTCTTATAGCATTATAATTGTTCAAGGTCTGTTTATGAGTGAGACCATATCATATGGAACTCTGTTCTTTGTTTCTGTGATACATCACTGAGTATGATCGACTCCAAATCCATCCAAGTTGCAGCAAAGTCCATATATTAGTCCTTCCTTACGGCTGCATAATATTCCATTGTGTATATATACTACATTTTTTTAATCCAGTCCAGTTTCGATGGGCAACACAGTTGGTTTCATGTTTTTGCTATTGTGAATAGAGCTGCAACAAGCATATGTGTGCAGGTAGCAGGTATCTTTTTTGTAGAATGATTTGAGTTCCTCTGGGTATATTCCCAGTAGGGGAATTGCTGGGTCATATGGAAGGTCAATTTCTAGTTCTTTCAGGAATCGTTACATTGTCTTCCAAAGAGTTTGTACTAGTTTGCATTCCCACCAGCAGTGTAGAAGCGTTCCTTTTTCTCCACATCCTCACCAGCATCTGTTGTGCTTGTTTTATTAATGATGGCCATTCTTACAGGGGTTAGGTGGTATCTCAATGTGGTTTTGATTTGCATTTCTCTGATGATGAGTGAGACTGAGCATTTTTTCATATGTCTATTGGCTGTCCGTATATCTTCTTTTGAGAAGTATCTATTCATGTCTTTTGTCTACTTTTTAAAGGGGCTGTTTGTTTTTTTTCTTTTGGCACTTTTGTGTTCCTTGTAGATCCTAGATGTAGGTCTTCATCGGATAAACAGCTGGCAGATATTTTTTCCCAATCTGTGGGCTGTCTCTCTGCTCTCTTGATGGTTTCTTTTGCTTTGAAGAAGATCATTAATTTGATGAGGTCCCACTTGTCTATTTTATTC
Source organism: Carlito syrichta (assembly GCF_000164805.1). Taxonomy (NCBI): domain Eukaryota; kingdom Metazoa; phylum Chordata; class Mammalia; order Primates; family Tarsiidae; genus Carlito; species Carlito syrichta. Next base: position 90,574 of record NW_007231756.1, on the reverse strand, counting down.
TTTGTTTTGTTTTGTTTTTGTTTTTTGAGTTGGAGTCTCACTCTGTCACCCAGACTGGAGTGCAGTGGCTGCTCCCGGCCACCACAACCTCGACCCGCTGGGCTCCGGCGATCCTTCCACCTCAGCCTTCCGAGTAGTTGGAACTACAGGTGCGCGCTACCCCACCCGGCTAATTTTTTGATTTATTGTAGAGATGAGGTCTCGCTGCCCAGGCGGGTCTTGAACCCGCGGGCTCAGGCAATCCACTCACCTCAGCCTCCCAAAGGCGCGGGATTACAGGCTGAGCCACTGAGCCTGGCTTATTTTATTTCTTAAGATATTGGCCTTTAAGGTTCTTGATAGGAATTGGTTCCTAGTTCCAACTTCCATAAGGGTGTCTCCTGCGTTTTCTAAGATTCTTATAGTTTGAGGTTATATGTTCAGGTCTTTGATCCATTTAGAGTAATTTCTGTGTATGGTGATAGGTAGGTGTCCTGTTTCAATCTTCTGCATGTGGTCAGCCAGTTTTCCCAGCACCATATGGAATTTGTTTATGCTTGATTTATGGCCAAGGATGGTATCAAATTTGGAGTATGTTCCCTGTGGTGATGAGTATAATGCATCTTCTGTGTTTGTTGGGTGGAATAATCTGTAGGTATGCACTAAGTCCATTTTGTCAGTCAAGTTTGGGTTCTGGATCCAAGTGTCAGTCAAGTTTGGGTTCTGGATCTTCTTGTTGCTTTTTTTGTCTCGATGATCTGTCTAGGGCTGTCAGTGAGGTATTCAAGTCCTCTACTATAATATTGTCAAAGTCAATATCTTTTTTTAGTTTATTTAGTAGTTGTTTTATAAATGCTGGTGCTCCTGTGTTGGGTGCATATATGTTTAAGATAGATATTTCTTGTTGATGGATTGAACCTTTTATCATTATGTAGTGTTCTTTCGAATCTTTTTAAAATTTTTGATAACTTAAAGGTTGTTTTGTCTATTAAGATTATGACTCCTGCCTTCTTTTGTGATCCATTTGCCTAGAAACTTGTTTTTCATCCTTTAACTTTGAGTCCGTGTGCGTCCCTTATAATGAGATGAGTCTCCTGGATGCAGCAAATAATGGGATCATGGTTTCTTATGCAGTTCACCATTCTGTGTCTTTTCAGTGGTGCATTTAGTCCAGACACATTCAGACTAATTATTGAAATGTGAGAGTTTAATCCCTATTCTTATAGAGTTGTTGTTATTTCTGTTTATTTGTTGTCTTTTCTTTGGTTTTTGGGTTGATTCATGTGTGTTTTCCATCTTTTTCCTGTACACTTATGAAGAATATTGTCATTCTTCTCTCTTTTTCTTCTGTGTTTAATACTTTCTTAAGTGTTTCTTGTAGAGGTGGTCTGGAGGCAACATAAGTTCTTAGGGATTGGATGTCTGGGAAAGATTTTAATTCCCCCTCTCTGATGAAGCTTAGCTTGGCTGGGTAGGTTATTCTTGGTTGAAATTGTTTATCTTTGAGAACTTTGAAGATTGAGCTCCAAGCTCTCCTAGCCTGAAGTGTTTCTGTAGATACATCTGCTACTATTCTAATTGCTCTTCCCTGGTAGGTAGTCTGACCTTTTCTCTTGCTGCTTTTAGGATTTTTTCTTTTATACCTACATTGTTTAGGTGACTTATTATGTGTCTGGGAGTTGGTCTTCTCATTTGTTGTCTTGTAGGGGTTCTGTTAATCTCTTGTGTTTGAATTTTTGCATCACTGATGAGATGAGGGAAGTTTTCTTGAATAATTTTATAGAATGTTTGTTCCAGGGTGGTCTCTGTCTCTCTTTCTGCCTCAGCAAGTCCAATTACTCTTAGGTTCAGTCTCTTGAAGTAATTGCTCATCTCTTGAAGGTTTCGTTCTGTCTTTTTAAGCTTCTTTTCTATGTTTTTGTCAGTTTGGGTTAGTTCTGTATTTTGGTCTTCAAGCTTTGAGATTCTTTCTTCTACTGGCTAATTCTGCTTTCCGTGCTTATTAGTTTGTTATTTATTTCAATCACAGTATTCTTTACTGCTGTTATTTCAGTTATCAGTTCCTTCCTATTTTCCTCATCTCTCCTCAAGTCTTTTTATTCTCTATATTAATGTCTTGATGTCTGGGTTTGTAGTATGTGACCAGTCATTCTAGGGGCTCTTCATTGTGTTCCAAAGTCTGATTTTTCAGTGTCTGACCTCCCAGGGGTCTGTGTGAGACTTATATTCTTCTTTTAGTTTTTCTTCATTTTTGTAGATTTTCCTCCCCACTTTTCTCCCCTCCCTGTATTCTTTAATTCTGTTGTTCAGGGGTGGAGGGGTTGCTTTTGCTTCTGTTTGTTCAATCTCCTATTCTTCCTTGTGTATATCCTCTGACTTTGTTCAATTCTGGAGCTGGACTGTGGGTTGGGGCAGTGCTTTTTGCAGTTTTAACATTTAATTAAGGGGGGAGCTGTGATTCAAAATTTGTTCTCAGATCCCAGTTTCCACCAACAGATGTATGGATAATCTGGAACCCACTGCCTTGCAATCTGTCCATGCAGTGGGGTTATAGGTTTACTCCTTGAACACAAAATGAGATATGAAAAGGGAAACACATGGAACAGGGAGTGGGGGGATGAGAAAGGTGGAGAGAGAAGAGTAAGAGGGAAAACAGACAAATGTACTGACTAACAAAAGAGAAGAGACACAAAGACAGATATGAGTAAAACAACAACAACAACAACAAACATACGAGAAAACAAAAACATACAGTCATACAGACGTACAAGCTAACCAACTTCCTTACTGGTGTACTATTCCCCTATACAAACATGAGATCTAAAGAGAAAAAAATAAAATAGAATAGAATACAGTCAGTAAACTAACAGAACCAAAGCAAGTATGAAAATGTTATTGATAACAGTAAGAAAAGGGAGACAAGGGGAAAAATGGATAAGACAAACAAAGAATTTAAAAAATATATTAAAACAGGAGAACCAAGCACACTCTGAGACTTTTCCTTTAAGTCCAATGTCCTTTCAGCTCTGATTTCTACCTCTCATTGCAGGCTGGTGGAGGTGCTCACAGTTAGGTTCAGTTGCCCCTGACCTGCTGTGGAGAGTAGTTCAGATCTGGGCTGCCTGCAGCTGAGGCACTGGCAGCTGAGCAGCTTGTGAAGAGCAGGCTGGCAACGGTGAGTACCGCAGCCCGTGGGGAAGAGCAAGAGTCTTTATGGGTGTTCTCTTATGTGAAGGGTCTCATGGATCAAAGTGCCCCATTGCCATCTTGCCGGAAGTCACTTTGTCTCTCATTATCCATGCCTCCCTCTCAGAGTATGAGGACTAATTCTACAGAGCTGAAAAACCATTCCACTTGCATCTCATCCCACTCTCTTCTATACCATGCTTCTGGTACTCAGGATCCTGAAATTCTCTTTCCAAAGGCTCTATGCATTTAGGGTTTACGCAGTCCTATTTCCCAAGCCCAACCATGAAAAGCACCCTGACTCACCTGTATGCATACTCTAAGGCCTGAGCATAAATCAGTCTCTAATTTGCAAATGGGAGTGTCAACTCAAATTTTCAAGAAAGCCTCTCACATTATTCAACCAAACCATGGGTGGTAGAGAAAGAAGGTAGACCATGTTTATAGTGCAGAACTGTGAAGGGTCTGAGAATTTTAAATTCAAATGTAACCTTTCACGTGGTTTACAAAGTATATTTGTCAAATTAGAAGGATAAAATATGTATGTAAAGAGTTGTTAGCTTAGTCTTTTTTTCTTCCACATTTGTTCTGCCCCATAAATGTTAGGGCAGATATCACCTCTTTTGGAAGATTGCCTGGGCTCAAATTCATATTCATCTAGTTATGGTGTGGCCCTATTATTTTTACTTTCTGTGCTTAAGTTCTTAGTATTTAAGATTAAGATAATAATGACAGCTACCTGATGGGACTGTTTAGAGATTAAATGTGTTAAGATGCACAAAGTACTTAGAATGACTGTCTCATAGTTAAGAACTCCATAAGGATTTTGATGGTAATGGTTGTGATGATGACAGTGGTGACAGTAATGGATGACGATCTTAAGGATTTTCAATTATTTAGGGTTCAGCCAGAAAAACTTTATGTAGCTCACAAACTGGCAGACTTTGGCTTCAACCCTAAGACAACCAGACTTCAAAACTAGTGCTCTTTCAACCATTTTTAGCATTCTACTTTTTATTTATTTGACTCATAGGCATTTTTATTTATTTATTTATTTGTTTGTTTGTTTGTTTATTTAGTTAATTAGTTGGAGTATCACCCCATTGCCCAGGTTGGAGTGCAGTGGCTCACTCATGGCTCAGTCGATCTGTCTGTTTCAGCCTTACAAGTAGTTGGAACTACAGGTGTGTGCTACCATGTCCAGCTAATTTTAAAAAATTTGTTGTTGAAATGAGGTCTCACCAAGTTTCCTGGACTTGGCTCAAACCCATGGACTCAGGAAATCCACTTGCTTCGGCTTCCCAAAATGCTGGGATTACAAGCTGAACCACCGAGCCCAACAAGCTTATAGGCATTTTAAAAAGTAAACATTTATTTTGAGAAAATTATAGATTCACATGTCCTTATAGAAAATAATAGAGACCACAAATATACTTACTTAGTTTCCATTCACCAGTGTAACAATTTGTAAAACTATAGCCAAGTATCACAACCAGGATAAGCATATTAACTGAAATACTCGTGATACAGAATGTTGCAAGTAGACCTCATATTGTCTTTTTGTAACCACACTCACATCTCTCCCGTACCTGACTCCTCCTTAAACTCAGCGAACCACTAATTTAAACTTCATTGCTATATTCTGTCAATTTAAGAACATTATTTAAATGAAACTATATAGAATATATTGTTTGGGCTTTTTTTTTTCCCACAAAGCATAATTCTCTGGTTGACACATGTATCATAGTTTGATTTTTTCGTCGCTATATCGCATTCCATGATATACTACCATTTGTTTAACCATTCACCCTTTGAAGAACATATATGTTATTCCTAGTTTTTCTGTTACTACAAATTAAGCTGCTATAAACATCTGTGAATAGGTTTTTTAAAAATGTGAACATTAAATTCCCAAGAAATTATACTGCTTGGAGGTAGGGTAGTTAGTTAGTTACATTTCAGAAGTGTTGAGGGAAGAAAAATGTGTTTTAACGGATTTTTTAAGAATTACATTTGAGTAGGATGTAAATGATTTTTGGTAATCTTTCTTCAGATACAGTCTCCCTCTCTAGTTATGGCCTATTTATCTTTCTGCTACTACAGGTAAGTTATTACACAGGAAATCTCGTGAGTTTCATCTGGACCTGTCACTTGGCAGCATCTGATAAGGCTGACTCTTTCTTCAAATACTCTTCATAGGATTATAGAATACCATATCTTCTCATTCATACTATCTGCTCCTATCTCTTTGTATTTTCTGTGCTGGTTTAACCTCTTGTTTCTTATTCAGCATGAGGTTTGCTAGAAATCGGTTCCTTGCATTCTCCTTTTTCCTCCTCTTCTGTCTTCCTCTTCTCTTTTCTATTTACCTATCTTCTTTTCCAACATTTTTCCTGAACTCCTTTTCCTTTGTCCCCAGTTTTACATTATACATACTGTTGGCACCTGCTGGCAAAATGAGGCATGGCAAACGATTTTTGGAAAACAATACAACTTTTGAATTAAATTTTGATTTAATTAAAAGATTTTAATCTCATTACAAAAAAATCATTAAAAGAAAAATCTTTTGACTTCAAATATTCCTCCAGATACTGACTTACCATTTTTTCTCCTTGCAAACATAAAGTCTTAAATTTTCTACACTTAATCTCTTAATCCCCTCTGCCTCATTTACTTCTCAACACACTAAAATGTGGTTTCTATTCAACTCTTTACTTAATTATTTTTGCCAATGAACTTAATGTTATATTCAGTGAACATTTTTTTTTAGCCCGTATGTGAGTTCATCTCTTTACTCCAGAAGGCATGGTAGAGATCTGCCTGTAATTCTTTTCCATGGCAGCTAAACTCCCAAGTTTCCCCTTATATCTCGAACTATTGCATTCACAAATCCTTCTCAGCTTATCCTTTTTCATCCTTTCCTTAAATTCCATTTTCTAGAATATCACTTCAACACCCAAATACAATTGATATGCTGATGATTCTCGGAACTCATTTGAAGCCTCTTTCCTGGAGATCCAAGTTCATACAGCCAACATTTGGTAAACGTCTCCGTTGAATTTCCCACTGAAATAGTCATGATCCAGCTACATTCATCATCTTCACCCCAAACACACTTCCCTTTCAATGACACCGTCCACTCAGATACACCAGAACTCCGCCGGATTTCCTCTTACCTCACACACAATTGATCGTTCTTGTCAATTCTCCCTCTTTCGCCTCTTTGTATTGTAATGCAATCTGTAATTACTTTTATTCAAACTAGAATCATCTTACACAAACGTTATTATAAGAACCTCTTTATTCCACATCGCTATAATAAAATCAAATTTAAAAATAATAAAAGACCCTCCGAATTGGAGACTCTGACTGTGGTTTTCTCTTGCCTCTCCCTCCAAACTCCCAGTTTCTTACCCTCACTCTAGTCACTTTAATATCTTTATATAGTACAGATTTCATAATGATTCTTCACTGTTTACAATTTTCCAGTAATGCCCTTTATCTTTTTTACACTTTAAACTCTAGTCACAGAGAAACACTTATACTTCCATGTATGTTTCATGTTCCTCTGCCTCTTAACTTTAGCTCCTTTTGGAATATATTCCTTTCCTATTCCAATTTCATCAAAGAAATTTCATTAATCCAATCTGTACCATCCATCTCCACTGAGGTTTAAATTAGAAGTACTCTTGTCTGAAGAGACTTCAACAATCCCTGAAAAATAAGTTGAATGTCTTTCATACATGGCTTCCTGGTATGCTGGGTGACACTTAGAATATTGTACTGATACTGCCTATTACCTTCTCTTTTCCATGCTACATTGTGAGATTCATAACATGAAGACCCTGTTCTAATTTGACACCAAATCTTTGGTCTTCAGCATGATGAAATCATTTAATTATTTATTAAAATAAATAATCAATACATAATTAAATCAACGGTAAAAATATAAAGTTGTATTAAAAAATACAAAAAAGCTTCAGGAAATGTTTTGTATTTTAAATGAAATATTAGACCCATAATATTCACAAGATAGATTTACAAACAGACCCAGTTAGCATAAAAAAAGCAACAGATAAAAATTCCAAAAATGCTGTCCTATTGTGAATATGGACAAGTATATGTGATTAAAAATATGCCAGTTTATAAAAGAAGTCAATTCTTATCTTAGCATGATGCCATTAAACATTTAATTAATGTTCTAATTTCATGCTTGGCAAGCAACATTTTTAACCATAATTTGACTTCTTCTTTGGGCATATGAAAAGGTAGAGAAAAAGTTATCAGTGACACTTTTATTTCTGAATTTATACTATTAGATTGGAGCCCAGCCTCATGAGTTTTGCCAGTGTGAGCCTTCTATTGTTAGTTGGGTTCTTCTTGGCATGCTAACAAGATGACAACATCAATTTGGAAAACTTCGACGGAGTTTCTGGCAAATTCCACTCACTATGACATCATACAAGCTGAAAAACATTCCTAGAGGTAGACTATTCCTTCTTGGATATCACTATGGGTCATTCAAATACACACACACACACACACACACACACACACACACACACACACACACACACACAT